>NW_015666198.1:7807-28103 GCF_001515625.1 Sinocyclocheilus rhinocerous
ACACACTCACACACACACACACTCACACTCACACACACACACACACACTAAACAGGCAGATAAACCGGCAGAGTAACTGAAGGTATCAGCGGTTTTCATCAGCACTGAAGTAACTGATGTGATTTCCACTATTTTAAATGTACATTGTTGAAATACTGTATGTGGACCATCAAATGCTCTTCTCTTTTCATACATTAAATCCTAACAGGAAGCACAGACTCTATCAGTTAAAGCTCTCACTTCAGACTAAAATACTGCTGTTTGTTTCTCAGTTCAGGCCTCTTGAACAGTCACTACTCAGACGTTTGATTATCAGCATTAAAGATGAGGACAGGCATTTCCCCTCATTTAAATAGCTGTGCACATAATTAATAGTGCGTTTGATGAATCATGCACTAACACGTTTAATGAAGCATTTCACGTCAAGAACACTTTAAATCCCTCACATGAGATCCAGTCGTATCAGTAGCTCAATAAAAGCTGCTTATTTCACGGTGAAGAAGCAGCTCACCTCACAATAACCGACATGACCAGTTCAGTATTACTCACTCAATAACATACAACTCACAGAATAAATTAATCTACACTGTGAATCTTGATGGTATACCTGAAAGCTTGTGTGATTCAGCACCCACACCACTTGGTGGTCTCATGCTTGATGTGAACAGGCCTAATATGTGAGTCAGCTATGAAGCAGCTCAGCTGCTTCTCATAATGACGAATATGATGAATTCTGCCAATACAGCACAGCTCCAGACACCAAACAGCCTGGGACTGCATTTCCCAGAGTTCAGCGTGGTTTCATCTGTCACACTGGTGCCTCAACTCCTCAGATTGCGCTGTAATGTGGTCTTTGTGCTCTCATTAGCACACAGTGGCTGCAGTGTTCGCAGCGGTCTGAGGAAGAGGAGGAGAGGGATCTGTGAAGGGCGTATTTCTGAAAGACAGGCTTTGTCTGCCATACGCAGCGCTGCTGAAACCGGACACTCACGCCCGGCAGAGAGATTACAGCCCGCATGAGAAACCCCGGCATTGCACGAAATGTCACACAGTACAGACTGAACGGTGATATGGAGACAGAAACACATCGAACACAGCAGCAGACCACGTCCACTGTCACCCGAGAGAGAAGCGCTGATTATGAATATACGTCAAACTCACGTGAGAATGTCTGAGCAGATTCAGTCCCATTTAATGCATAACACTGGAGGCATGATTTGGAATAGAATAGATTTTTAGGATAGAATAAGTTATTTTTGTTAGTATTTTATTAATATTTATTTTTAGTATGTTTAGTATTATACTAATATATATATATATATATATATAATTTTTTGTGATCCATCCAATCAGAGAATTTAGAGAGCTTGTATAATTAAGTTTTTAACATTTAATGTAATATAATTAATTCACAAATCACAAGTTTGTCAGTTTAAATTTTTCATGTCAAATGTAAATAAATGATTTGTGTTTAGTGCATCAGAGCAGTGGTGTGACTTTAACATAATAAAAACACGTCCCATTCACACATTCAGCGTTTAGTGTTCTTTCTGTTCATCTATGGCCTTAACAAGCTAATGAAAACATTCACATCCTATTCAGAAAAGTGAATGTTTCGAACAAAAATCTATTGAGCTCAGCTCTGAGGGCCTTAATTGTTTTTTTATGAAAAGAGGTGCAGTGAATCCAGTGACACACTCACGCTGACGCACTCGCACACGCACACGCTCACACTCACACACACACTCACACACACTCGCACACGCACACACTTACACTCACACACACACTCACACTCACACACACACTCACACACTTACACTCACACACACACTCACACACACACTCACACTCAGACACACACACACACACACACTCATATACACACACTCATACTCACACGCACACGCACTCGCTCACACTCACACTCACACACACTCATACACACACACTCAGACACACACACACACACGCACTCGCACACACTCACACTCACACACTCACACACACTCATACACACACACTCAGACACACACACGCACACGCACTCGCACACACTCACACTCACACACTCACACACACTCATACACACACACTCATACACACTCACACACAGTGAGCGTGGCAATCAGGCATCTCTCTACATGAGCGCGGCTCTGCACTCACGCATTCTCTCTGTCCCTGTCAATCGCTGTCAGAGTGTCAGGTAGTTATTGTGCCAGGAGCGCTGCGCCTGATTATTTATTTAAAAACTCATCCTCTCCTCAACCCATCAAGGTCATTGTTTCACCAAACCAGTTCAAGCGCTCAGGCGCGTGGATGAGAGGCGTGTTAATAGAGCTCTGAGTCAAGACGTCTCCACTGAACATTCAGATCAGATGGACACACGTGTGCATGTGCCTCATCACACGCCGTCTTGTTTGTAACACTAATACTAAGTAGTTGAACTACAATCAGTCTCTCCTGACTATCTCCAGCTTCTTCAGCTCGTTGGCGACTATAAAAAGCTAAGTATTTCCACTCCGTCTCAAGGAAACATTCACCATTCGTGCCAGCTCTTTCTTCAGATAATTGAAAGCGGAAAGTGCATATGGAATAGTGCAATAATAATAAACATTTATATTGCTCATTTATATGGAAAAATCTATACGCTGCTTCCTACGATCACATGGCAATAGAACTATATAACGTGGACACGCTCTGCTCTCGCTGGAAATGGAAGTGTGTTTTCATCACTTTGGCCGTAACATTAAAAGTGAGTAATAGTGGAGATTTTTGCAAACAGAAAAACCTTTTGTATTTATGTCTATGCAGCTAAAACAATGCATGCACTTTTGATTCAACCTGGTGACTCTGCAGATGGATGCAGAGACGTGGCTTCTACCAAGCAGCACTGAAATCCTGTCAGTTCCTAATTCAGTTCAAAATCTATCGTCGACTCCTTTAGATCAATCCGGCTCAATCCAATCCTCCACTCAATAGCGCTTCAGTCACGGCATGTTCTGGGAATCTCCGTACCTCACATCTCTGTCAAACGAAGAAGTCAATCAATCCAACGAAGGCTTTTTCACCAGTTCATGAACCAAGCGTCAAAAGCATCTGCAGCAGATCCCACTGAACACTGAAACTGGATTCACACGTTCATTCTACACCCTTAAAAATAAAGGTATTCTATGCAGTGATTTCTTAGAAGAACCATTTCTGGTTCCCAAAATAACTTTCCAATGAACAGTTTTTAAAAAAACCATGTTTTTCTTAGTGTGAAGAATCTAGAAAGAACCTTTAGTGCAATGGAAAGGTTCAATGGATGTTAAAGGTTTTTCATGGAACCACCAATGCCAATACCTGTATTTATGATTTATTTAAGCATGTATTGACATTAGTGGATTCATTTCTGTCAGTAAATAAGTCAGCTCTGCAGTGCAATAACATTGGAGGGGCTGCAGGACTGCAGAGGAAGGCAGAAGCCCACCGCAGCGCTGAGAGGGGAACCACTCCCCATCTCCAAATGGAAATTAATCCCCCAAAAAACAGGCTCATCAGTATTCTGCTCACACAGCCTCCAAACGTACAGGAGGAGAGCCCTGACTGACTGTACCAGTGCTCCCAAACCCCAAAATCTGCCTGCTCTTTCTTCCTCTAACTTCATTGCTCACTGTTTGTGTTTAGAAACAACTTCTTCTTTTAGCAGGTTTCTTTTGAGTTTGAGAATGAAACGGGAATGACGGGCGTCCTTGTGTCTGTCTGTCAGACGGCTTTAAAGAAGAGCCGATCCTCAGGAATAAATTATGTGGACATTATCATAACACAAAAAAAGATCCATCCAATCCAGGATAAATTGCGCAGACACCTCAAATTGCCCATCTGACATGTTTTTTCCCTTCTCTCTATGGACGTGAATATATTACTTCTGTCTTACACCTACATTTAAATAGGGGGAAGTGAAGCAACATGGCTGTTCGCTGCTGATACTGTACATGTCAAGCAAACACGCTTCGTACACATGAGATTTACTGTCTCTGTTTATGTACATAGCACTGGATTGTGCTTGAACACTTGAGGGAGTTGGGGGAGGTTAATTGTGATTGGATGACAGTTGCTTTATTTCCTTCTTTCATGAATATGCAGGGAATGGCAATATGGTTTCTGCATCACTGCTGAAACCAAAGCTTAATTCTCCTGGCGTCTGATTGGTCACATCACCCACAAAAGACTTTGTCCACAGTCCCGGGCAAATGACAAGCTGTACATCATTAAACGAGCCACAGTTTCAATAGGTCGCTCTCCATTTTCTAATGTTTTACTTCAGGAAACAGGACTGAGACGTTTGGCGTAGGACAGTCTGACAGGAAAATGTGTCACAAACACAAAAGAACAGACAGTGTGTCAAAACGTGCACTTACTTCTAATGCATGCAATTCAAGACATAAAATGACTTTTAGAGGCGTTTGATCAAGAAAGCATCACTTAATACTGTTCATACTTAGCGTGTGTCGTCCTGCAGTGTGTTTGTGCGCCACACATGAATGATCCGCCAGTTTCACCCGCTGGACCATAAAAACAAGTACATCCCACAGATGCACATTAACCAATATTTGACTAATATTTAAATCTGTCAATTGCTTTAAACACTCAGTTGTGTGTTTGAGTCAATGCAGCACTGATATATGCGCTAGACAACACTATACTGTAAATACAATACAGCTAGACTAAAATCCAACGGTTCACTCATCTCAATGGTTTTATTTAATTTTATTATTATTATTAGTAGTAGTAGTAGTATTATTATATTGGCCAGCACTAAAACTCACTCTATGGTAAAGCACTAAGGCATTATAGACCAAACAGTATGACTCTGTAAAGCCGCTTTGAAATGATGCATATTCTGAAAAGCGCTTTACAAATACATTTGACTCTGACATCGAATGACGACCAGGATCGGAAACACCATAGAAACTACAAAGCCATTCAGATCAGCTGCTTTAACTGCGGCCGCAGACTCTGATGAGATCAGACGCAGACACTCCCTGTTCTGGAAGAGAGATGGAGGGAGTTTCGGCTCGATGGCCCCGTGGTCAAAGGGTGGAGAACGCAACCACAGCCTCTCCTACTGCCTGCTTTATTTATTGTGTGCCTTTTCAGATCTACACTGGTTTGGATTGGAAGTAAAACCACAGATGCATCAGAGATAAACAACAAGTGACATAACTGAGTCCAAGAGCACCAGCCTGCTCTCTTATTCAAATACCAGATTCTTTCTCTCGGTGTGATAAATTATTTACATCGCTCATGTGTGACACATCATTTACACAACCATCTCTTACATCACCCTTAACTCCTTTACCGTCATATTTCTTCAATCCCACAATTCCCGGCTGTCAAAGTGCTGATGTAGGAGTAAGTGCGTGTCCGCATGCATACGGCTAATGATTCCTCCTCAGGAGAAAGAGCGGCGAGCGCCGCAGATCAAGCGCTAAGAAAGAGAGAGAGAAATGTAAACAGAAATGTGCTGTTAGTGCCACTTTGGCATCATCGCGTCCCGTTCGAATGCTTAGCCAAGAATAACAATCCATAATTCATGAGCTGCCGTCTAGTGCACAGACACAAGTCAACAAAGCATTTATTATTCATCGGCACACACCTCACGTGACGAGCTCTCCGACAAATGGCTTTCAGGCAAAAACCTGCTTTTTCTGTAAATCGTTTATTTTAGTTTTAGTTTTGTTGTTGCTTTTTTAATTCCCTGTTGTTTTTTGTAATTTTTAATAAATGAAAAGGGAATTAAATTATCAACTGGCAGCAATTAGCTGTGATTACCTAGCATTAGAATAAATATAGAGCAGATGAGCATTAGAAAAATGGCCTTTAAAGATTTAATTTCAAATTCACCCACCAAAGACCTATTAAATCAGACTTGCATATTAACATCCACGATTCGCAGCGTATGAAATGCACGAAACACTGTTTTGTGTGAGCGGCAGAGGGCAGAGGTCACAGGAACATCTCTGCAGCTGTTTATGAAACTGCCCAATCACTCGGCCAGACCTCTGCCATGTTAACGTGCTGTGAGAACGGCCTGATTTGATCAGTTTCGTTGTGCGGAGCATCCTGGGGCACATGTTTCCGCAGCTTTAATCACATTTGAACCCAAACGGCATCAGATTTAGCTGTTTATTTCTCCAGTGCTCCTGATGATATGCGTGTGTCGGTGACCTACTTTTGCTCGAGCTGATTCAGCAAGAGGTGGCGGTGCAGGATTCTATTGTGCTTCAGTGTCTGTGTGTGCATGTGTGTTTAGATGCATATACTGGTGAGAGTGTGTTAGTAATATCAGGACGCTGATAAAAACAGTTCAAGACACTGTAAACCAACAGTTAACAGGAAACAGTGTTCAGAGCCCTTTGTAACAAGTGGAGCAGGCCATTGTATTTCAGCTCAATGTTGATTACAAAAACAGTTTTTTGGGGGGGTTAGGGTTAGGGTTTTTTTCTTTGTAAAGTCACTGATTGAATTGTTCACAGTAAGACCAGGAACATGCATTAGAACAGTAAATGGAGTTTGATGTCAAGCACTGAACATCTGCAAATACGTTGCTGACCGGGTTTTTAGCGCTGAGGTGAAGAAACACATGAGAAAGCCGGTTCCCAGAGGAGCGGTTGCATTTCCTCAGATGAAGTGCAGCCTGTAACGTGGTCACTCGGGGACGCTGCGGTCTGCACACGCTCAGTCAATGTGTCTGCTAACGCCGGGTGAGGTGTCCCTATATGACTCCCTATGTAGATTTAACTGATTATGTTGCGTTATGTTCCAGTAATTGTGTCATTGAGGCTGATGAGATCTAAAAAGCACAGCATTGCACTTTTGGTCACATGCCTGTAGCTGCGGCTGTTAAACTAAAACTACAACTCGGTGGAGCTCACACACAGTCTCTGTTCTCTTATATCTGGTGTTATTTGATAAACAATTAGTGAATATAAAACTCTGAACAGCTGTTTGAAACATGAAAATACTCTTTGACTTACTTTCTTTTCCGTTACAAGCAGGTTAGAAATGTGCAGCACTGCTTTGTGTACCATAGTAAACTGTATTTCTGCTTTTCTATAAATGCCACCTACTGTCAGAGAGTGAAATTGAATTTTCATTCTGCTGAATTTTCATTTGGACATTTTTACGCATTGTTCTGAACAGACAATTTTCTGAAATTCAGAATTTTTTTGCTGAACATTCATCTTAGTTTGATGAAGTGTTTGATACAGTTTTCTTAGCAATCAGTAAAGTATTAATATACTGATCTACACCTTTTTTAAAGATGTTAAAAGGAATTTGGGTCTCTCAAATCTGAAACAAAACATGAGGGTTAAACCAGCTCTAAAGATGTAGAGTGTTTATCCTAAAATATGCCAGTGACAGAAGCATTACATTCTACATCACTTTCGTGAAGTGTCTGAGAATATGAAGATCTGCTCGTAAAGATACGACAGCAAAACATCAGAACGGGTCTGAAAATTCATGCATCTATTAGAGCAAAGACACAAGTTACAACTCGAACTCTCTAGCATTACAAACACACACACGCACACTCGATCTCTTTCTGTCTGTCTGTGTGTGTGTGGCCTCGTCTGATTCACCGTCTCGTGTTTTCTGAGCATGAGCGAATCAGAGTTTGTCCAGACAAGAGTCATACTTCATCAGGCTATTTCCAGTCCTCTCAGCAGTGCATCTATGATTATGATCAAATTAAAATCACATTACATAGAGCACAGTAACTGCACAGACTTCATTCGTGTTAGACTGAGATTATGAACTAGTGTTCCAGAAACCACACTCTGCACACCTAAAAGAACGGCGTGCATGTCGAGACGTGAGCGGAGCAAGCTGTCACGGCTGATGAAAGAGCCAGGCGTGCTCCTGATGATATGCGTGTGTCGGTGACCTACTTTTGCTCGAGCTGATTCAGCAAGAGGTGGCGGTGCAGGATTCTATTGTGCTTCAGTGTCTGTGTGTGCATGTGTGTTTAGATGCATATACTGGTGAGAGTGTGTTAGTAATATCAGGACGCTGATAAAAACAGTTCAAGACACTGTAAACCAACAGTTAACAGGAAACAGTGTTCAGAGCCCTTTGTAACAAGTGGAGCAGGCCATTGTATTTCAGCTCAATGTTGATTACAAAAACAGTTTTTTGGGGGGGTTAGGGTTAGGGTTTTTTTCTTTGTAAAGTCACTGATTGAATTGTTCACAGTAAGACCAGGAACATGCATTAGAACAGTAAATGGAGTTTGATGTCAAGCACTGAACATCTGCAAATACGTTGCTGACCGGGTTTTTAGCGCTGAGGTGAAGAAACACATGAGAAAGCCGGTTCCCAGAGGAGCGGAGACAAGGTCTTTACAGGGGTGCAGCCTGTAACGTGGTCACTCGGGGACTCTGCGGTCTGCACACGCTCAGTCAATGTGTCTGCTAACGCCGGGTGAGGTGTCCCTATATGACTCCCTATGTAGATTTAACTGATTATGTTGCGTTATGTTCCAGTAATTGTGTCATTGAGGCTGATGAGATCTAAAAAGCACAGCATTGCACTTTTGGTCACATGCCTGTAGCTGCGGCTGTTAAACTAAAACTACAACTCGGTGGAGCTCACACACAGTCTCTGTTCTCTTATATCTGGTGTTATTTGATAAACAATTAGTGAATATAAAACTCTGAACAGCTGTTTGAAACATGAAAATACTCTTTGACTTACTTTCTTTTCCGTTACAAGCAGGTTAGAAATGTGCAGCACTGCTTTGTGTACCATAGTAAACTGTATTTCTGCTTTTCTATAAATGCCACCTACTGTCAGAGAGTGAAATTGAATTTTCATTCTGCTGAATTTTAATTTGGACATTTTTACGCATTGTTCTGAACAAACAATTTTCTGAAATTCAGAATTTTTTTGCTGAACATTCATCTTAGTTTGATGAAGTGTTTGATACAGTTTTCTTAGCAATCAGTAAAGTATTAATATACTGATCTACACCTTTTTTAAAGATGTTAAAAGGAATTTGGGTCTCTCAAATCTGAAACAAAACATGAGGGTTAAACCAGCTCTAAAGATGTAGAGTGTTTATCCTAAAATATGCCAGTGACAGAAGCATTACATTCTACATCACTTTCGTGAAGTGTCTGAGAATATGAAGATCTGCTTGTGAAGATACGACAGCAAAACATCAGAACGGGTCTGAAAATTCATGCATCTATTAGAGCAAAGACACAAGTTACAACTCGAACTCTCTAGCATTACAAACACACACACGCACACTCGATCTCTTCTGTCTGTCTGTGTGTGTGTGGCCTCGTCTGATTCACCGTCTCATGTTTTCTGAGCATGAGCGAATCAGAGTTTGTCCAGACAAGAGTCATACTTCATCAGGCTATTTCCAGTCCTCTCAGCAGTGCATCTATGATTATGATCAAATTAAAATCACATTACATAGAGCACAGTAACTGCACAGACTTCATTCGTGTTAGACTGAGATTATGAACTAGTGTTCCAGAAACCACACTCTGCACACCTAAAAGAACGGCGTGCATGTCGAGACGTGAGCGGAGCAAGCTGTCACGGCTGATGAAAGAGCCAGGCAAAGTGACAAACGCTAACTGAATGACGACAGCTCAACCGCTAGCACACTTAGCCCCGCTCCGAATTCAATTAGCGAGATACAGGCCGTCCATAGAACGGTAAACACCGTCCGCCGTGTCCTTTCCCGCTGGCTACGGTAATGGATTAGCCACCTCTTGACCCCCTCGGCTGCAAACCGTTTGCTCCCTGAAGAAAGAGGCCAGAGGTCGTCACCTAGGCCCGGGCCATTGTCGATCCCAATGCTATTATGCTAAATATCCGATCGTTTATCTCTTCGGCCGAATCTCCCCTGTGGTCACCCTGCAGGAGCGCTTCTTTAACGGCGATAGCGTTGTTATCCTGAGAGTGGCCGTGCAAACAATCGCAGTGCGGAGACACGGTCTCTGAGGGAATGGATAACATGAATCAGAGTGACCAAAAGATGCACGGCCCTGGCCCTGCCGGAATCGGGCCATTATATACAGTATATATAATGTGTGTGATCTGTAATAATAAGAGTGTCATCTAGAACACAAGCGGGTCAGAATCTGCATGTCAGGGCTTGAAGAAGCTGGAGTGTGTTTACCCATAGGACATGAATCCTGAGTCATCAGCGGTAAACAGGTTCACAGTTTTGAAAGCAGGTCAAACAGACGCAGAGAGAGAAAGAGAGAGAGGTCGTTTTTCACTTGTCCTCAGAGTGAACCATGAAATAAATAGCTCTAGACCTCAACAACGGAGACGTGACATAAAGCGCTCGGACTGACCTTCTTAGTGTACAAACACAACTACTCTGTGTATTGTTCTTCAAAGGTGAAGCCAGTAATCACAGGAATTAATCACGTTGTATAATCATGAGTCAGTTCAAAAGAGAGTTGAGAGATACTGTATCTTCTCAATCTTCAGCTACTCATAATAGGCACGGAGACTGTGCTATATTGGAAAAATAGTCACTTTCACAGGCTGAAGGGGTGCATAATATAGCAGAGCCTATGGTACATTATTGACTAAATATGTAAGATGGAATCAGGTGGATCTGCTGACTCTGTTATGCTGGCTGATTTGGGTCCACTTGTCCCATTTGAGGGAAGGATCACTGCAAACCTTTATCCTGTGATGAAACATTTCTCTCCTGATCCACAGGGCACGAAGGTCAACGGTTGATGAGAATGAAAATGCTGTAAATCACGAAATGCTCTTACAGTCACCAGATCTCAACCCAACTGAACACCCTAGGAGATTTTGGAGTGTGTTACACAGACCTTTTCACTATTATCGTCGAAACACCAAATGAGGGAATATCTTTTGGAAGAATGGTGGTCCATCCCTAAAGAAGAGCTCCACGCTGAGACTCTAAACTAAACTGTTCTGGTAGCATATGGTGGCCCAACACCTTACTAAGACAGTTTACGTTGGGTTTTCCTTTCATTTCTGTATTCTCTGTTTTTTAAAAATCAACAGTTATGACACAATAAAGCGATGTTCACAATCACAGTGATTTGTAGCATAGATGCATCCAGAAGTCATTTATTTTCAGATGGCATTAATAACAGAGATCGCTAGTAATGCAACAATGTTTAGTAGAGTTTGACCTTAGTCAAATACACAAATAACTGGACAGGGGTGCACTGTCCAGCAGACTTTAGCTTCAGCCTCAATTAAACACACTTATCCAACTAATCAAGGTCCTCGAGATCACTAGAATCCTCCAGGCAGGTGTGTTGGAGCTAAACTCTGCAGGACAGTGCCCTCCGGGAGCAGGATTGGAAACCCCTGCAAATAATAATTGGATCAGAAACAATCAGGGGGCAATCAGAAATGCTGCCTAGTCCCCTGTAAGAGATGGCCCCACTAAGGTCCTGTATGGTATATCCCACTCAATATGGAAGTCGACCCATATGTTTTATTCGTTCCAGGCCATGTTATTCGTAGTACCGGTTCTGACCAACAGCAAAGCAACTTTAGATTTAAACACTTTCATTACAAACACACCATAACACCTTTAACCCAACACATTTCACATCTCTGAATGGTTCTTTGCCATCTGTTCTTCTCACTGAAGTTTGCGGGGTATGCTGGGAAGAGAATGCTGTACTAGTTTAAAATAAGACAGGGTGTCATTCTTGCACAAAAATAAGACCAAGACAGAAACAGCCGAACACAAATAGCAATGTCTGCATCACAGGGTTTGTTCATGTTTCCTCTTCTACAGATTATCACCTCTCCTCTCTACTCCTTCTCTCTTTTCTGTTGTACTTTTCTGCACTTTCACTTCTGCTGTAGCTTCTGTACAGCTCTGGAAACTCAAGTGTTGTTGTTCTTGAGTGACAAACTGCTTGCGATGTTCCTCATTTGTAAGGTATTTGGGATAAAAGCATCTGCCGAATCACTAAATATACATGTCAGTGTCTTCTCGTGAACTCATTCACACTTGCTCATATCTGCCTACCCTCAGAATCACAAGACAACACCCAGCAATCTGTAGCTCTAAACCAGGCCTTTAAAACACCCATCTGAGCTATTAAAACTTCAGAGTTACAAAACTTTCCCAAGACTCGAGTCCAACCCAAGCCTCTAGAAGTGTCTAGCCCTGAGCTGTAGGCCGAGGAAGTTTCCACAGCAAGGTCAGACACCGAAGAGAGTTATTACACGACAGTTAGGCTCTGGCAAAACAGTAGGGAGTGCCGTTTGACTTTATGGGCCTGCGAGTAATATGGGCCTGTTCACTGATGTTATCACACAGGGCTCTGGCAGGGTTTGGACAGTCCCTCAAGGCGTTTGCTGCTGTTTTAATCATGCTCTCACTGGCTTTCTTAAGTCTATCTAAAATGTCCAGCTCTCTTTGAAGTTCTCATGAAACCTCAGAAGAACAATCGAGGGGAAAGACTCGAGGAGTAGCAGGTTTGCTCTCCATGTAATTCTCCTAAAATTGGAGGTCTTGCCTGCTTTTCATGTTTTTGCTTTTTACAACATTATTTGCAGAATCATTAGTCTGACCCACTCAAGGTTTTAATGTGATAATGTAATGTAACATGAACACAGACAAGGTCAAAGGTAAAAGCAGTGAAACCTTCAGGCACAAGTTAAGGTGAACTGTCTAGATCATGTGACCTTCACAGACAGAACACAAAGGAGCTGGAGTGAGTCCAGACTAGACCATCTCAACCTGGAGTCTCCTGAGATGCATAGAGAGTTGTGGAAGATTTCCATCCAGAACTGTATATTACTTATGGTATATTTTTATAGATGTGAGCAGACACAGTCCCTCCTGCTTAAAAATACTGTGTGAAATATAGAATACAACAGTATGTTGACCTGACCGCAGAGCTAACCTCAATATAAAGATGCATGTTTTCCAAAGCTCAACTACCTATAGATACAGTTTTTGCTGCTAGTTAGATCCAAAAGTCTAAGCTTCCGGCACCTAAAAATGTTGCCTTGGAGCCAAGCCAAAGAAAAAAAAGAAAAGAGACACATGTTTTCAGTCACTGGGTTCACAGACCAGCTCAGGAACACAGGAACGGAAATATAGGACCACACAAATGCAAAAGACATCGCAGACCAACAAAGGAGCAGATTTCACCATGAAGACAGGCCTGAACATGCCCCGGATCTGTGAGAGTCTTGAGCTCGCTGCTTCACTGAAAAGACTGAGCTTTCCTTGACCTCGGGTTTGCATTCAGCAATAATTAGACTCTCAAATCCAACCCGCAGTAAATGTTCCGCCCGAATTACATCAGCATTCCAGCGAGCAAATGGCAAAGCAGCCATTTAAGCCAGTTTCATGATAAACGACGAGGACTATTTTGTGGGCTGGCTGTGATTTTACCTCAGCGACTGCCGTGCAACATTTCTCTACGCTTGCCATTTCCACCATTCAGTGTTTGTGTTTGTTCCCGGTACAGTTCTTCCGAGCTGCCAGATCAGCCCTCCAGAGGGTCCCACAGCAGACAAATTGGCTTTTATTGCGGCTGTTGACTGCGGAATGCACCTCACAAGAGCTGCGGAGCTTTAGATCCAAGCCGTAGTGAAGTCTGAACAAGCACAGCAGTTATAAAACTCCACGGTGGCTCAAGAACGAGGATGAAAAAGTGAGAAACCACAAAAGCATACCATCGTCTCTACCACCTTATTAACATTTTGCATCTGTCTTCCCCCAACGCTCTCCTCCGATCGGGGCAGGCCATCTGAATCCTTCACATAAAGATAAATGCTCTCTGGAAAAGTTTCAAGGCACCAAACGCATTCAAATGCCTGCCTGAGTTCAACTCTCTAATTCAACATTATCTCAAGGTTAATAGCCCTGACACACAAAAGCACTTAATAACCCAATAAAACAGCACTACATCATTAAACCTCCCTCACAGCAGTCCTACTGCCACTGCGCTGGGGACGGGGACCACAACATCGGCCGTAATAATCTCAGAGACTCTAATTCACAGCTAGAGTTAGCCGATAATTCATGAACCCATATGCTGGTGTTTCGGACGGACTCAGAGAGCCGAGCGCGATTCAATCAATGTCAGCTCTTGGAGCAGACTCACCTTCAGATAATAAGCCATGACGAGACGAGGAACACATGCTCAAAGATGGAGCCGCTGCCTGTGCTGAAAAAGAAACATCACCTTACGTTTGGCCCTGAAATAATTTGCTGAGGAATGTTTGTGGTCACACTGAGATCTCTAACGCTGCAGTGCGTGTCTTGTAATCTTGGCAAATCTGAGCACATTTTGTGATATCTCTTTTCTTCTGAAATGCACGGTCAAAACAAAAGTCTCAATTTGATGTCAATTTAACCTCATTGCTGTCTAGGAGCAACAACGGAGCAGTGCTATCCACGTATACTCCTACCGTCAAAGAAACACATTTCTAAACTAATTTCTGGAGAATCATCTGAGACAAAGTGGATATTACAACAGAACATAACTGTGCACTCCATTCGGTTTCCTGTGATATAAAAGTGCTTCTTCTGAACAGTGTTCTGCAGGTCCCCTTCACTCCCCTCACAGTAATTACACCCGTCCAGACAAAAAGACTAATGACGAAATTGTGTCAATTGTATTTTTTTTACTTCCACAGTTCCTTTATTATTGTATACAAGGTCTAAATGAGTTGCCTGAAGCTCTGTTTATATTAGTTTTCTGTATCTCAGCATGAAAAATATTACTTTATTGTGAGCTGTAATAAACCCCTTTGGGTGGAGAACATCTACAACAAAACATCAGTTTGTTTCGAGTTAATCTAATCAAAATTAGCTTCAAATGTGTGGCCCCCATAATTTGAGCATACAGCATGAGTTCAGCAGTTACATAACATGCCGACTAAGCAAAAACACATATTTACAGTTTATCAAGAGCCTGTCACACAGATGGGTGGCAGAAGCGGTGTGAAGTTAGCTCTCTCCCCAGCAGTAAGAGCAGGGTATGAAAGCCCCTCCGAGCCCAGCCCATAAAACGGCCTGTAATCTGTGAGGTGTCAGGCCTGGCACTGCAGCGAGGTTCATACGGGGCCTCCTCACACTGCCTGACCTCACTGTGTGCGTGCGTGTGTATGTGTGTTTACTGTGTGAGGGAAGCAGATCTGACGAGTGTATACACAGTTTACTTTGTGTTTGGGTTTCCAGGGAATTACAAGTTAGTAATGGCTTCTTATGAGGCCAGATTACTGCCTCGCATTTGGACCCAGTTTGGACTGGACTGACTTGTGTTGAGTTTGATCTGAAAAAGATTATTCCCTATTTTTATTTTTTGTGGAAACAAGCAACGTCTGCTTGAAATCCATGCATGTTCGACGTGACATTGAACAAGGATCCTTAAAACAAACATACACATCTGGGGTCCTTCCTGCTTTCAAGAACAACAGAGGAAATCTGGACAGATAAGACATGAATTATGAACACTAATATATGATAAACTGCCACATCCTGGAGCAGAAACACAGCCTCTCTTCAGTTTGTTTTCAGAACCATCCCTCGCTTCACTCCTCTCACAGAGCTTCTCTTGCTTTTTTGTCTTATTCTTTCTTCAGCCCATATAATTTTCGTACTGATGTTTATTGAGCCATGACCGCAACACTAATACTGTGGTAGAGCAATGGAGGGATGAGGACGGGAGAGAACACAGTTCAGAGACGGGAGGGAATTACTGACGGCATGAATCTGGAGAGTCTTGGGCTTCACCACAGGAGCTCAGCCTGCAATTTCATCCATGGCCAAACCAGAAGAAGTCCAACCCAGTCTGGTCCTGTGTAGCCGAAGGATCACAGCACCTACATCTGTCTCCAGCCTCAGACGGCCTGCTGTCTGTTCATGCGGACTGCAATCACCAGGACCAATCTGACTGGCTCTCTATACGCAATTTCCAGGATTCAGAAACGATGTTAAAAGAACGAGCAATTCTAAGAAAAACTAATCTCTGAACTTGCCAGAGTTTACAAGGGCAGTTGCAACAAATCTTTAAAATTTTGTCAGATTGTCAATCCGAGACTAAGCTGATTTAAGGCTGGAACAGACTACTTGACTTTTGCCCAGATTTACAGTCAAGCTGATGCTAGTTGTCGAAAGTTCGAGCCAGTCTGTGGATCTGAGCTTACCGATTTCATAGAAAATTGTGTAGTTTATGAGCGTCACAGACTCTGATTTTTTTGCTTCAGATTCTGAATCCATCCGGTCGGAGGAGATCAAACATGTTTGATACTTTAGGAACACAATTTTAGAGCACATATTGTTAAATGAGCAGCTGAAGCTGTTTTATTGCTGGTCAGGCCTCCTGGAAACAAAGGGTGAGCTTACATGAAGGTGCTTCCACCCTTATGCAAAAAAATATATATTTCCTTAGATATGAATAATTAATATATAAAACAATGTAATGGTATATTGAACATATACAGGATAATATATTGTGTTAATGTATTACAATATATTGAATAATACATAAGGAATTGCCGCTTTAATATATTGAAAAATATGTGGCAATATATTTAATCATATATTATAATATATGTAATTTTATAGTCAGTAATACACTTCATAACATATAGATGTACTTGTGATAATATATGGTACTGCATGTGTATAAATATATTGAACACATATTTACTCAAGCGGTGTATACACACATATATTGACATATATAATATATTTCTTATATTGTATAATTATTTACATTATATGTTTCATATTTTCATATATAGCTAGTTAACAGCAGCACAAGGACACCTGCACGTACTGAAGTATTCAGCAAAGAGTCTATCAGCGTGCTGAAGAGTGCACAGCCATTACTTTTAAAATAAAGTACTATATAGTAATATATGGTGTTTGGCCAGTCGTCATCCTAACCACAAACTCAGACATACCAAAAACATGTTTAAATTCAACAAAATAATAGAACATTATAACATAACTAACTAACTATCTCCCCCTATATTAATATAGAACAAAACACAAAATAACTCTTAATTTTAAGATTTACTCTCCTTTAACAGTCAGAAGCAAAGCATGCTGGGAACTAGAAATCTGCTGTAACTCATTCTGTGAATGTGTGTATATATGTGTGTACATACATTCACATTTACATGGAACATGTATGTGCAATATATACGGACAATAAAGGATAAAACTTAATGAATATTACATGTAATGCTATTTTTGTCTTTATTTCTAAATATTTGTATATGTATCGATATATAGCCATACATGGTCAATGCATATATTGCAATATATTGAAAAATATAAGCACCAGTTTCCCATATATGGAAATGCATTATGTAATATATCACTTTAAATTTTGCAGTATATTCCCATATATTTTTGTTATGTAAGGGCAGTGCCAGTCTACTACTGTGGAATGAGCTATTTTAGATAAACACCACCCTAAATTGGACAAACTCTACAGTTCAGAGGTCGGTTTAGACTGGACCAGATACTCTCCTGCTGGTTTTACCATGAGTACACTAGTCAAGCTGGTTTTACAGCATTAATACTCAGCATAAACATCCTTTTCCAGTACTGCAGGCCATCACTGCCAATCTTAAACTAGTTCCATCGTGGTTTTTAAACATACTGGTCTAGGCTGTTTTTATTTTCAGTAGGGTTGACATGGTCCTGTTGAAGACTTGAGGAATCAGACCCTGTCATCACATGTTCTAGCTAAAGAAGAAGCCATGTGAAGCATATCTCTCCCCGACACACACTGACATCCTTCCTGATTGGATTGGGATTGGTTTACAGTGTTTCCCGTCTCTACTTAGTGAAGTTAATGTTTTAGAACTGCTCCACACTGGGCAGTGTTGCATTACCAGTCATATATATCCAGACGAATGTACCGCAGTGACTTTGACTATCAGCAGCACTCGACTGGACTGGAGCCAGACACCCCCCCACCCCCCGCCGGCTCTGGCCCAACATGAGCTGACCTCGACTGAACCGCTGCTGCTGCTGAAACCGAGTTCATTAGAGTCCCAAAACAAGCCTCTCGCTTAGAAACACAGTCACCCTGCAGCATGAAAAAAACACTGGAGACACAGCAAGCCCTCTCCATGTCTGAGACATCTGAAAGGCGTAAGGTGTCTGGTGTCCGAGACACGTCCGAGACACAAAGCTAAAGGAAAGCAAGAAGGAGTTTACAAGGCCATGCTTGTTTTCCAGCCCATTACACAGAACACACGCTCAACTCTTGGGGAAAAGGAGGCGTGACAGACAGGAAGTGAGGTACAGGAGGTCTGCCAAACAGGGCCGGCCTGAATATGACACCTGAACGCAGGCCATTTAAAAACCTGTCTCCACTTAATATGCATCAGTCTGCAGTGCTCATGAAAAATAGGTTAGGTGTGTGAGAGAAAGAGAGAGGCCTGTAGGCATACGGACAGAATCAGAGAACGAAATAATAAACAATGAGCAGGAAATGAAAGGAGCTAATGGCTAAAGTCTTTAATTACAGTCCTCTGGTGGGACGCTCAGCAGACTCTAGAAGGTTCTTCAGCTTGTCTTTTCACTGCAGCTCCTCTGACAGGCCGTTCCACCACAGGAGGGACCGTATGCGAGCAAACAGCCCATCAGCCAGGACCTCAAAACCAATAATGAACACCAGAGAGGACGGCGGCCAGAGGGAGGAGCTCTGCTCGACTCAATATCACACACTTTCTGCTTCATTAACACAACACGCTTTCATCTTTCAGGACCATTTTAATCGTACAGCCTGAGCAGTTCTGTATCCTCTCTCGTCATTGTCCTGAAACTCAACACGCGGATGATTCTCAATTTGAGAAATTGTTGCGTTCAGAAGTGTGCCAGAACGTGATTCATAATAGAGATCTACTACAGAAATCTTCCATTCATCCCACTGGTAGTTGCTCGGCTGGTGACTTTGATGATGATGTCACTCCGTTTTTGCAGCCAATCAGCTGAGCTGTAAACATCATGTGACTGATCACTCATTTTAGAGCTTCTTGTATCAGACAGAGAAAAGCCTAATGCTGTGTGCACACCAAACGCGAAGCGAATATTCTCATCATGATATCGCTCTAGATTATTCGCGGGATGCTTTTCGTGTCACTCGTGCCAATAATGCTCTTCTCCATTTTCTGATACAACTGGACGTGTCAAACTGGACATGTGAATAAGCTCTTCACTGATTGGCTTGCACGACAATGCGTAATGTTTTTTTTTTGCGTCTTTGCATTTACTTTGTATGTAATCTACTCACGTGAATAATTTAATTCGCTTTTGCTGTGCACACACCATTAGTCTACTTCACACTGTTTAAAGTTTTTTAAAAAACAGGCACCAGTGAAACATCGACTAACATGATGAAGCATTATACTGTATGTCAGATATGTCATGAACATTTAAGCTGTGAATGGCCGTCAGTGGAAAAACAGGCTTTTTGTGGTACAGACATTTAGAGTAACTTACAAATGAAGCTCAGAATCTGTGCTTTCTGTTGATATAAAATTATTTCAGATTAGACGCTTTAACATTTCAAAACCGAAAGTATTTGAACAAAAACAGGAGACGCAGTGGGGAGGTGTGGGCATGTTTTGACAAATATAACCACTCAATCAAGCTGCAAATGTAGTGAGAGGAACAAACCATTGAAGCTTACATGTGTAAGAGAAGCACATACAGGTAGAAAACCGCTGCGAGACACACAGAGGATGCTGCTCTCTGTTTCTCTGTTGTTTCTGTGTCACTGAGTGATGCATGTATTTGCCTTTGATCGGCTCCATCACACCAAACGTCCTCCTGCTAGTTTCACTCGTCTCCTACACTGAGCTCCTGATGTAAATCAGCCCACTCACTTATGAGTCTTTTCACACAGGATTTCACTGTTTAGCCGTAACATGCCGTTTGTTTCAGCAGTGCAAATAGAACATACACTGTAAAACATTTTTTTTTTTTTTTAGATCAATTTATTTTGGTGTACGTCACCAAACAGCACTGCAAAAATAATTTTCTGAATACTCCCTCAAAAACAGATAGCCCCACCCCAAACTCACACCATTGGTTGAGATAATGGTATTTTAACATCAAAACAATGATATATGACACCTGTGCATAAGGTGTGTGTGTGTGTGTGCGTGCGTGTGTGTGTATCTGTGTGTTGGTGAATGCATGAATGTGTGTGCGTGTGTGTGTGTGTGCGTGCGTGCGTGCGTGCGTGTGTGTGTGTGTCTCTGTGTGTTGGTGGCTGGCTGAATG
>NW_015666198.1:28169-77211 GCF_001515625.1 Sinocyclocheilus rhinocerous
GCATCTGCTGCTCATTTCAGAAACTCTATCAGATAATGACTCATGTCTCACGTATAAGGGCCGAAGGCTGGAGAAACAGACACCGGCGGCCCGGATCGTTTCCCCTGCAGAGCAGACCGGCTCCAGACACGCCTTTGAGTGGCCCATGCAGGAGCAGGGGGCCAATTCAGGCTCATTGTTGGGGCCGGGATGGGACGGCTTCCAAACCGCTCCATTAAACCAGACACCGAGAGCCAGAGCCCAACACAACATCTGTCAGGCAAGCCCAGCCAAATCAGTTGTGCTCCTGTTACAGCCGTGACCAAACTCACTGCTGTCACCTGATGCGCAGATAGAGTTTCTTCCATCTGGCAAGCAGGAATTAAGATTTCATTCCATTTGAAGCAATCGTTGTGTAATACCTCAGCGCAGTTCTTCACACTGGAACTCCTCACCAGTGATCAGCAGGCTGAATAATGATACTGGGTTATGCTGACATGATCTGCATCGAACCACACCAAGTGTTTCCTACCAACAGCTATCAACGAATCAAAAACTATTTATTTTTATTTTTATTTTATTTTAGTAACTGAGTAAATATTGTAGGTATGCATGATTAATATGAATAAAAAAGAAATCACAATATGGCTTAGTATGATTATCAAATCTCATGGCTCTAATTTAATGTAATAAATATATATGCTGTGTGTTTCAGAGTAAAGCGTGGAACTGTGTTCATTTACACATGAGCAGCTCATGATAGAGTGTAGTGTTCTCAGCGTCTCACAGAAACCCATCTCAACATCTTTTGAGTCGCTTTAAGATGCATTTATGAATGTAATATGTGCCAACCATCTTCCCAAACTTATAATGAGAAGTGCTTATCAACAAAACAGAAGCTTTCAGGGCCCCTGCAATTTTGCATAAAAATAAAGTTTGGTTTAAACTGTTTGAAAATTGAGACATTTTTAATGTAAAATATATTATTATTATTTTCCTAAATAATATATTTTTAAAGTGAAGTATTACAATATTATAGTACTATTCTTACAATTATTGCTATTTTATTTGTAGTATTTTTTTTTATTTTTATATTAATTTTATTTTATTAATATTTAATCACTACATTTTGGCCAAATTATGAGCAAGCAAACCTGTGATTTGTTCTTTTAAATCACTTTTTAAAGCATAATCACAATTTTTGTTTAAAAAAAACCCAGATTGCTCAGATGCTATCAGACACATTTCATCAGGTGTGCACTCTGTGAAACTACAGGAGAGCGAGACAGACATCAGAACAAAACCACCGCAGACTCGTCCTGCACGCGATCTGCTGCTGTGTTCATGAGTTACTGTGAGAACAGCAGGACGCAGAATGAACCTGGATCAGTTGTGTGAAGGACACAGCAGAAAGAGTCTTTACATGTGCACAGGGTGTCTGGTTTTGTTTTATTATGCATGTTATGGGTGGCCAAAAGATTCGATAAACAATCACAGAAGGAGCCGGTCGTGCAGAGTGCTGCAGGACACTGTAACAAACGTGAACTAAACAAACTAGTCCTTTATGAAGACTTCAAAGGGTGGTAGTGCTGCTCAAACTGCAGGAACAGCGGCTAAAATGTGCCGTTACATTTAAAGAGACTCTAAAATGAGCAGATGATTCACAGCCGTACGGTTGAGATGAAGATACATGGCCTTTTCCAGCTCAGCTAATTAAGAGCCCGGACTTCAGGAGGGAGACGTTCACGTCCGATCTAAATGTCAGCCGGGACCCAGAGGAGCCTCTTTAACTTCATCACACAGGGCTCAGGTGACCGGTGCCAGGTATCCATGTACCGCTACTGTACGATCGCTCCACAATCACAGGGTGTCGCATTCAGAGAAGCAGGCTAGCGGAATTAAACATCCGCTCATTTTAATGAAGCTCTCCGAGAGAACAAAGGTCATGTCTGTGCTCCACTTCCTCTGGCTCTGGGTTTCTCCTCTCCCTCCCTATGTCTCTTACTTATTGAAAAAGTGGCTTGATGCTCTATCAAATGAGGCATGCTGGAATCTGAGGGCTTCATTAGACTAATGCAGTGTATGTGTGGACTCAGAGCGGCTCTCAGGGGCCACACACGGGACAGAAGGTCCCTGACCGTCTGATCTCAGCTCTTCTTTTGAAATAAAACAATGAATGTACAGTGTAGACTTACTCTGACCTTCAGGACATGAAGCTTCTCTGGTTCACTGGACACTAACCTGTAAAATGAGTCATTCAGCTGCTGTCATGGGTATGATGTCATGATCTGAATAGGGACATTATTTTATTTTATTTTTTTTATTTTATTTTTTTTTCCCAAAATTCAATTTTATTATTTCCCAAATTCCATTTTTTTTTTTCAGTTTCAATTTTTCTGTATTTATTTATTCATTCATTCAGGATTTCATATTAATGGTTAAATAAAATTTTAACAATCAAAAAGCATTTTAACAACAATTTATTAGAAGTTTAACAAACATTATATTTTTAGAGGCCTATAATATTTGTTGATTTTATTTCTGGATTCTGTATTAATGCTTTAATTAAATGTTAATAATCAAGTCATTATTAAAATGTAACAATTTATTAATTTATACAAATTAATACCAATAATACAGACGTCATCAGAGGTACAGTAGCAAAAACCGGCTGATTAGGGTAAGAGAAGCTGAAAAATGCTCTGCATCTCAACGGTTTCTTCCAGCAACAGCGTTCACTGAAGAGTAAATGGAGATTTTGCTGAAGAGCCCAATAATCTCACGTGTCAAAACATCTGAGATCTCATGAAACCAAACCTTTTCTCATCAAATGATCTGAGCTGCTCTCACTGGATGACAACTAGTGACTCGTTTGGGTCTGTTTTATTTCTCCTCAGGAATTTTAGGTGAAACATCCCAGACAAAATTGAGAAACGTTATGAGCATTACAGATTTCAGCCTAAACCAACTTCTCTCCAAAACCTCACCAAAGCTCAATGAATAAATCAGTAAGTAAACAGAAGAATAAATAAGTGCAGAAATAAATCCATGGCCTGATTTACACTGATCGCACTAAACACTTTCATGTTAAAGCTAGTAATAAATAGCCTGGGTTCACTTGTGCTTCACTCTTGTCGTCATGGAATATCCTTCATTCCATCCCATTTCAAGGCCCATTTATGATTCAGACAGCAGATCTGACAGAAAAATGAATTCTGTCCTCAGACGTGGACCATTACCTCAGCAGAGCCTCGCGTGTCACGTATGAAATATGAGCGCTGTTTGTGATTGACTTCATTACTGACTGAGCAGCTTTATGAAGTGGAGCTCAATCTGCCTCATCAGCATCAGTAATCTGTGTTCAGCCGCGGCATCCGTGTGATTCACAGCATCCCGAGAGACGTGACTCGCGCGCGTTTACAGCATTCTCTGAGACGCCGAGCTCGTCTCTCTGCGCAGCGGGTCACGCTTTGAAAACGGGCCGCAAATCTCCCTCAGAGACTGAAAGCAGACACACGGATCTGCCAGATGTGAGTCTGCCGTCTGTGGTTTGGCTGATTACAGACTCTTCTTATCAATAACCGTGACGCAGATTCATGCACAGCGGCTTCAGACTTACTGAATTCAGATCAAAGCGCTGAAACTGCCTCACAGGAAGGCCTCACATGAAAAGAATGGGCTGATCATGCAATACGAGAGACTCTGTGTTCGACTTCCGTTACGCTCTGACGCTGTTTGAAGAGACTGACCATGACGGAGGAAGAAAGAGAGCTTTACGCTGATCCACATCTCTCACATCACTCCCTGTGAGAAGCTGAGATTTGAGCACTCAGTTAATCACACTAGTCCTCAACATTAAACCAATATTTTGCTCAGGAATGAACGTTTTGCACTGCTTGACTTCAGTGAGTTGAAGCTTCCTATACTGCAGAAGGTGATGTTCTTGGATCAGTCTGGGTTGTATAGTCTGTCCTAAACAAATGTATAGTCTGTTTCCAACTGATTCTGGCCAGATTCAACATTGCTTTAATGGAGAAGTTCACAGTGAGCTGGAGAAAACTACACTTTTTCTTAAAGGCTTCCTAAAGAAGAGTGAAAGAGAAGTGTTGTTCATATGGAAGCTTGTTTCCGCTACAGAATAACAAAATTAAACACACACACACACCTCAAAGACATAGATCAGCAATAAACCATCATTTACTCGCCCTCATGTCCTCAAACCTCTATCTATGACTGTCCTCCTCTAAAATATCTTCTTCTGTGTTCCACTGGAGAAACAAAGTCATGCAGGGAGCGTAAATGAGGACAGAATGATGGTTTATGGGTGAACTATCGCTTTAAATGCAACTTCAAACCAACATGCACATGCACATAGACTGTAAAAATTATTCTTCAATGTAAATAAAACAAAGGAGAATGTAAAATGTATTACAAGATAAAAATGTCATGTTTAATTCAATGAGTAACTGTTTCTTTGTCATTTTTTATGATGTTTACTAGCAATTTCTGAGTGAAAAAAAAGGGAAATCCGAAACCAATTTTTTTTTTTTTTTTTCAGTGCAGCTTGTAGAAAACATTTCCTTTAGTCATGTGTGCTAAACATAAAAGAAGAAATTTTGAAGAATTTTAATAACTGCTTGGTTACCCAAATTCTTCAAAATATCTTGTTTTGTGTCTATCGCTTTAACAGTCATGTAAGAGTTGATTGTGACTCAAAGATCATTATATTCGAGGTGTGTCTGATCGACACAACAGGCATCACAACTATACTATAAACAACTATTAATTAATTAATAAAGTTCTTTAATTATGATTTAAAATTCTGTTCAATTTATTCAAAAATAACATTTTGAAGATTTGTCAGATTCAATGTTTATTTTTTATAACCGAGTTTTTTGACACTCAAGTTCATCTCCGATTGAACCACATTTTTGATACAAAGTAATCGTGGTTTTCTTGAATATGCAGCTTTTGATGTGTTAGATATCAGACTGGAACGTGAGATAAGCTAATTATGTGTAATGCAAAGAAAGAAGCACAGGCCTCCTGTAGCTGCATGCAAATTAAGGCATTGTTGAAAGCAAAAGAAATCAGAATCATCTGGACTGAATTAAAATGACAATGTTCTCACAAACCCTGCACATGCTTCAATCCCTCACAGAACACATGCATGCTTTTTCCACGGCTCTGAGCTCTTGTATGGTATATAAATCTATACGTTCACAGCGGCGGCCTACAGCACAGCACCACTCGAGTTAATCACTCATTACCACAGAAAGAGAGACAGAAGCAGGAGAGGTGGTCTGTTTCCGCTGGCAGGCCTCTATAATCGCAGTTCTGTTGTGATATGAATCGTGTCTAGTGTGCCAAAAACCCACCGGCTACACCCAGTAGTTTCATAACCCGAGCACTAAGCTCTCATAACATCAGAACCGGCACTCAGGCCAGCGCTGGACAGTCTCACAGCTAAATCATCTGGAAAGCTGGAAAAGATTGCAGACTTTACACTGGCTCTGCAGTAAGTCGGTCCGGGCCGCAGGGGTTCACTGATGGGGACGTGTTGAGCCAAACGACCCTGAGACACAGACACGGACTCACGGAAACATCCGGCCTCTCGCAGGAAAAATGCATATCTGCAATAAATCAGCAGGATCTTATCAGAGCCGTGCTGATGATCTGGGCCGCTTACACACACAATTATTCCCATCAAACACTTTCAGCTCGGCACACGGCAGCATTTATGACAGATGAAGTAGTAAATGCATTTCTTCTGAAGTGTCCCGTTGATTTGAACACTATTTCTTTGAACTTTCATGCCATTCTGTGATATGGAATCAAAGCAGATCATCTTTCATATTTATTTCATCTGGCCCACAGAAAGTGAACGGATCAATAGCTGAAGAAGGTGACGGAGGTGATGGAGCGGTTAGGAAAGACTAAATAATTTGAAAACATGAATCAATGCATCAGGGCAGATAGTGAGAAGCAGGACGCATGCTTAATCTATATGAGGACCGAGCAGTCCCATTGTCAGACCAGTCGGTCCTGTCTGCGCTGAGGTTAACTCATCTGAAGGCCACATCACACACACACACAGTGATGCCACATCACTCATGTCAGCTGAAATGATGATATTGCTATGATGTACAGTCATTGACCACAGATGATGATGATGATGCAAACCATTTTATTTGACCAATATTCTTGCGTGCCTCCCTGATGACAGTCATGCCATTCACATTCTCCTTGCCTGACCTGTATAGAAAACATGCTCTGGGGCCTTGGGTTACGCCTTTAGTCCAGGGACGCATTTGCTTCGAGACAGAATTACACTGACATAAATATTTGAAGAACATTTCAACAGAGAAGGTAAATCCTCTCTGACCACCCAGTCGGTGTCTAAAGCAGTGCTGCTTTATTCATTCACTCAGGGAAAAAGCTTCAAAATATGTCCTCTCAGCATGATTTCATAACTTACAGCCACACCGCAAGCGGTCTGAAGTGAAGCACTCGTGAGTGTAGAGTCACCGTCGGCGGCTCCTCAGATCTGCTCTCCGTCCCGGAGCAGCCGCACATCTCTGGGGAGCAGCTCTGTAAACACAGCCTTTATTCACAGTCAAAAATCCCCACCGCTCTGACCTCCACCGATTTACACAAACATCAAACGCATGCGTGTGCCAGCAGCATGACATGTGCCCTCAATCGACTTGTGACTGGTGCAGCGTTGCACCAAAAAGAGCAACTTGATTAAAAGTCCTTATTAAATCAAGACTAAACATTCCCTGAATGCTTTCGTGTTCCCTTCGACCGGAAACCTACCGGACGGCTGTTTTTATTTGAGGGTGAGAGTGGTGCGGTTGGTGTGTGTGTGTGTGTGTGAGTGTGTGTGTGAGTGAGTGTGTGTGTGTAGCCAGAACCCAAGAACAACAGCGGTGCTCTTTTACTCTTCAAACCCTCTCACAGACTGACCGATCGGCCACCCAGGAGGCGGCGCTGGAACTGCCAGCCGTGTTTATAAGCCAGGGTTGGATTATGAGCCGAGTGCGTGCGGTGGGGTCTGTTCAGCTGTGTCTCATTAACATTTGCCTCTCGATGAGAAGGCAGAGCTCCATCATGACAAGAGTTTATTATTACTAGTGCCTGAGGATAGTCAAGCTCAGGTGTGTCCTTCATAAACACGTTCACATTCTCACTCAACGGCATTTTGATATACAAAACAAGGACTGTCCATTTAGCATGCTAATTTAGTGTGATAAATTATTTAAAAATAAATAATGCACCCATACATGACTTCCACACAGTAAGAGCATGAAGCACTGCCTTCTTGTCTATAACACTTACCAAGAGCTCACCGGCAGAAAATGTTGGCTAATGTCTTTGAATCATCTTCACTAGGGGCTTTTCTCAGCAAATATTGATAAACGTGATTAATTTGATGAAGTAATCAGCACATCATGCAATTAACTCCATAAAAATGGTAATATATTGGCGCCGTAATGCAATAGAGTGCCGCAGAGATGACATATTTTGTAATCCAATGCGTAAATTCACATCACCCTGATTCCCTCATCAAAAACCCAACAAGATTTTTCCAATGGATTTTGGATTATGCAGAAAATCAGCTCTGTGCCCAACAAAGGATTATGATTCTTACACATTTGTTTCAGCATAATTTCAGCATAATAATCTTCACAAATATTTTTCCTATTTAAAACTTGACTCTTCTGTAGTTACATCGTGTACTAAGACCGACGGAAAATGAAAAGTTGCGATTTTCTAGGCCGATATGGCTAGGAACTATACTCTCATTCCGGTGTAAGAAAATTGCAACTGTTCATTTTCCGTCGGTCTTAGTACACGATGTAACTACAGAAGAGTCAAGTTTTAAATAGGAAAAATATCGAAACTCTTTGGTCATTTTTGAGCGAGATGCTAACGGTCTAATCAGATTCAATGATCTATGCTAAGCTAAGCTAAAAGTGCTACCGCCAGACCCGGAGATCGGCTGAATGGATTCGAAAAAGGTAAAACTCAACTGTTTAACTCTAGGGGAGTTGGAAAATTAGCCTATTTTCAAAAATAGTGGAGTGTTCCTTTAACACATACACACATGCATCCTTCAAATTTGGCTAGTTGAGCCAAATGACACAAAGACCTGCTCTCAGTCTGCACTCACACTCCTCTCCTGCTGACCTTGCTTGAGTCGCAGCCAATCATAACGGCTGTCCAGAGCCAAGGTGTCCACCAGGGCTTTGCGCTGGGCCCGCTGCTGATTTCACATGCAAGGTGAACGGGGCACATGCTTTGATCTGTGGGGGCTTGGGGCCTAACCCAGCACTGAACCGAGCACATCCTCTCTGCGGTGGGTTTCAGTTACGCCGTCAAACCTCCTTTTCTCAGCTGGCAGCACAGAAGGAGGCGAGCGCGCTGTAGCAGCTGTAGCGGTGGGAAGGGTTCACATGCGGAAGGAGCTCGCTGCTGAGCTGTGCTGAGAATGTATCAGCCAGCCAGGCTTGGCAGCGGCTCTCTGGCACGGCTGAAGTCACAACGAATGACCTTCCAGAGCCCTCACCGGCATGCCAGCCCTGATCTACTGGGCAAGAAAACTTGGCCAGGGCTCCGTGTGAAGGCGTTTACATACACACAGTTTCAACATGAACAGGACACAACCCCTCCACACATTCTGCTGACACACAGAGACGGCTGGCCAAACACTTTCATAGCAACCTGAGAACTTCCGGCAAAAGATCTTTGGCTTTCATCTCAATGACCTCTTCCTCCATGCAAGGTTATTAATCACACATGCAGAAGATTCACGTAAAGATCATGCCGTCATGACTACAGCAGCGGCCCCTACTCTATTCTCTTCAAACATCAATCTGACAATCCTTGATCCTGCAGTACGATCCATTTGTGGCCTGGAATGAAACACATTAAAAGCCTCAAATGAAAGCTAGTGTTATTAATATTTGTCGGGCACACAGGTTCAGCTGCAGGTCATGCAGAGTTGCAGCCTGTACGTCTCTGATTACCCAATAGGAAAAGACGAATAGCGGAGGCCTAAAGGACATGAAATGCTGCCCTGGTGCTCATGCTTTTAAGCTGCACACAACCTCAAAGAAAACACTGGATAATTCTATTTTTTGTCATTACTGCTCATGAAACAAACATTCGAATTGTAACTGCTTATGGACAATATGATTTTATTCCATTCCCCATGTTGTGCTCTCATGTTTTCTGACATAAAAGCAATTGTGTAAACGGTTGTAAACATTTGGCTCACATATTTCTGTAACACTGTGATGCTGGAAATCTTAATACAGACACATTTTGCCATGATAAGATCTCTTTGAGGGCAGGACATTGTATGCATCTTCAATTTCAGAACGGTTATATTAAGATTCAATATTCACATTTACTGACAGCAGGTCATCACATTTGAACAATAAAAGCATGTACGGGACGGTGGCGATGGCAATGAAAGGTCATTGAGACCAAGTGAATGTGCTGTTATGATTCTTCATATGGATGTCCAGAGTGGCCATGAATCGTTCTTTGCTGAATTTAGCCGTATTGGCCATTATCCCGTCTACAGAGAACACGTTCAGTACTGGGCCCTGCGGAGCTCGAGTGATTGATTTGACAAGACCACATAATACATTTCGAGTAACTCTGACCATACATTATATAAATGCAATATAAATATCAGAAACATGTTTGAGGGGTAGGGGTGACCTATATATACAGTATATATATATATATGGCGAATTTCGTGAGCGACAACCAATAGAGGAGTGAAGACTCTGTCAGTGGCGCTCACACATCACCGTCTCGAGTGCAGGACAGGACAGAGTTCCAGAGCGATTTCACTGTTTTATATCATTTGACTGTAACCACATACATTGATATAAATAATGATGTGTGGAAAAGAAACTGTTGGCAGTCTTAGTGAGTTTGATTCATACATTTATGGTTTGTGTTGTTAATTATATGATGCAGTGCGCAGTTTAGCACTGGTTAATGATTTAATGCACTGCTGTAGTTTATATAACAAAAGAGTGAAAAATTTAAGGGGGTCTGAATACTTTCCGTACCCACTGTATATATCAGAAACATGTTTGAGGGGTAGGGGTGACCTATATATACAGTATATATATATATATAGCGAATTTCGTGAGCGACAACCAATAGAGGAGTGAAGACTCTGTCAGTGGCGCTCACACATCACCGTCTCGAGTGCAGGACAGGACAGAGTTCCAGAGCGATTTCACTGTTTTATATCATTTGACTGTAACCACATACATTGATATAAATAATGATGTGTGGAAAAGAAACTGTTGGCAGTCTTAGTGAGTTTGATTCATACATTTAAGTTTTGTGTTGTTAATTATATGATGCAGTGCGCAGTTTAGCACTGGTTAATGATTTAATGCACTGCTGTAGTTTATATAACAACACTCTCCAACAGCCCACAAGCGTCTTCACAGTACAGAGTGTAACGACAAGTCGCTGGCGGTGTGAACGGAGTTTAACACGTAGAGAAACTCGAAAAAAAAGCAGCGCCGCAGTCTAACAAAACTTGTTTTGTGTGAACCGCCCCTTTTTATTATTATTAACAATTTTATTATTTTAGAATGATAGCAAAGTCATCAAAACTATGACTTAAGTGTTAAAAACTAAACGTGACCCTGGACCACAAAACAAATCATAAGGGGAAAAAAAAAAAATCATAAGGGTAAATTTTTTGAAATGGAGATTTATACGTCATATGAAAGCTGAATAAATAAGCAATAGTATTGTTAGGATAGGACAATATTTGGCTGAGATACAACTATTTGAAAATCTGGAATCTGAGGGTGCAAAAAAATCTAAATATTGAGAAAATCATCTTTAAAGTTGTCCAAATGAAGTTCTTAGCAATGCATATTACTAATCAAAAATTAAGTTTTGATATATTTATGATAGGAAATTTACAAAATATCTTCATGGAACATGATCTTTACTTAATATCCTAATGATTTTTGGCATAAAAGGAAAATCTATAATTTTGACCCATACAATGTATTGTTGGCTATTGCTACAAATATACCCCAGCGACTTAACACTGCTTTTGTGCTGCAGGGTCACGAATGTTTTTAAGATTGTAAGAAACATAAAATCTAGTTTAGTTTTGAGCATAAATGCCCCTTTCAGAATCTTCAAGATGTTTATCATTTTAAAAATAAGAAGGAACTATAAAATTTATGTATTTATTTATTTGGTCATGATGAATCTTTTTCACATAACTGATATCTTCAGCTGTTGAACAGACACAATTATAGCTGAACTAACACTGTTGAGACGTTTCCATCCTCTTGGTTCTTCTGATGGCGTTAAACTGATCAGTTAAACTGACCACTGTTCTTCAGGAAAATCCTCCAGTTCCTACATGCTTTGGTTTTTCAGCAAGTATGAGCTGAAGGTGAGATTTGAGCTTTTTCCAGCAGTGACTGTATGATTTTAAGATGCATCTTTTCACATGATTGAGGGACTCGGACACAACTATGAAGAGGATAGTTGGTGGAAATTGTTGTTTTGCCTTGTGGGAAATATATAAATATCTCATGATGTACAGTAGCTTCTGATGGGCAGTAAAAATGGTTTTTAAAAACCCCACTCTAGTTGATGCAAGTCAGCACAGTTACTTTAACCCTCGAAACTCCTACTAGATACACAGCTAGATCTGACAGTTGGACAAGTTTTGATCAGACGCTTGCGTTCTCATGCGCTGAGGTCAGAGGACAGAGATGTAACTGTGTTACCGATGGTCGCATGCAGGAGACACATTCAGATGGAAACAGAGAGGCTTTAAACAGCACTACTGAACCAAGCTGATCTCCTCAGGAGGACATCGTGTCAAAATGCCAGGCTCACCAACGACGCTTGTGAAACCATCATGTTGTTTAAATATAGACAACACTGAAGTGCTGCGTAACTGATATGAGCTTTAATTGGCTGTGAAAATCATCTGTTCCTGTTTAAATGAGTGGAATTAACCTGTGAACGGAATAACCTCCGGCAGAGCTCATGAACGCCGGTGAGAGAGAGCCAGACGGGTCCTGAAGTCACCTGGAGGAAATATGAACTTTACGAGCTGTTTGTCTTTTAGCTCTGATCTGGTGCATTCGCATTACATGATAGTGTTTTCACACAGTCCTCGTGTCTCACACATCAATCACCGTCTGTAAATGACTAAAGTGTGACATTCTAGACAATACGCACCTCAGAACGACAGTGTGGAGAAACAGCAGCAGACTCATGAAGAGAGACAGATGAAACTGAGCACTGTGAGATAACGCCGCTGACAGACGTCATCTACAGCACAGAACCCAGTCATGTTCCAAAACACTGCAGGCGTGACAACACAACTGTCTAAACTTACATAGACCAAAACATACCCTGGCCATCACGACACAGTGACGTATCACATGGTGATGATGAATTAGGAGAGACCGGGGCTAGTTGTCACATTATTCTCTCTAGTGAATATTCTCAGGCTGGGTTTATTTTTGAAAGTCAGTTTCTGTACGGACACAAACCTTAAAGTCTCGACTACAAAAAAAATTTTAAATTTAAATAGAACACACATTGATTGTTTGTGAGCAAAAAAAATAAAATAAAAAAATAAAATAAAATAAAATAAATAAAAAGTGGGATTAAAACGAGCTTTCAGCTCATTTTAAATTGTAAAAATATTATGAAACAGAACAATTCAGGACACAACTAAAATATCAACTTGTTTTGTCCAGCAAATATTGTAATATTTGGTGGTATACGTTTATAAGTTGAAACACATTTGACTTGCCCTAATACAAATGTGACAATATGCCCCAATCTGAAATTCATTTCAATTCAGATCTGCCTTCATTATCCAGTGTTCATGTATGTCAGTGTGTTTTATTGTGTTCACTTGTTAAACAGGTATTACTGAATTTTGGTTCGGAGGACAGAGCTCACAGAATGCTTTGGCATGTTCTTATGAAGGTTAAGGTTATGCTATACATGACTTTAGAAACTTGCGATCAAGTAAACATTTGTTTCAAATTTAGATTAAATTGAGAATGATGTCAGCATGAAGATGAAGATGTTATGCAAATGCTGCAGTCGGCGTGCACTAATGTAATGTATTTACATGCATGTAAATATTGTGATGGGGAGCCGGGTGGCAAAGGAGCGTTGGTGACTGAGATCACAGTCTAGCTTTATCACCAGTGTGCACTCGACTCGAGCTGCTGCACAGTTAGTGACACATGACGGAAGCCTCCAAAGTGTCACGGATCGGTCAGAGCGCTGTTTCTTACACTCTCAGAGCGGGAATCTGATATAGAGCTGGTTTCTAACAGTAAACACGCTGCAGACAAACTGAAATCCATATTTTGATAGAAGAAAGCACTACAGGAGTGTCCTGTCACGCCGGTTTCTCTGCTTCATGTCAGAGTCAGCTTCTGATGTGCCGTTAGGAGTAGCTGAGAGGTAATCGGGAGCGTGATGCAATGCACACTGTCACAATACTGGGTGAACAGCATACCATTAATAAATCAACAGAGACAGACAGACACTGCTTTATTATGAGATCTCAATCAAGAAGATCACATGAAAAGCATCTAAAATACTTTTGTTCAGAGAAAATGGAACATTTTGTCATTATTTTATCAGCTTCCTGTCATTCCATCCTCATGTATTGTTGCCTGTGGAATTCACGCAGCTCTTTTCCATACAGTGGGTCATAGTGACCATGACTGCCAAACTCCAAAAAAATAATAATATTATTATAACATTTTTAAAAATAAACTTTGTACTCCTGCTTTTTCTGGTGGAAGGTAATTGTAAGATAATTGCTTCACCAATTTGTAGTTGATGCTGATTATTACCAGACCACTCAAGCGCTCTTGTGCTGCAGATGAGCGTTAGTATGTTTTAATGAGCTTCATTTTAGAAAAACTATGCAAATGTCACAGGGAGTGTCACTTAAAGCTTTCGCTATGTATTTCTTGTCTCAAAAAGTGGGTAAAAGTGTACCCAGTTTTTATTTTTTTACGTAATACAGCAGTTTTTGCATGACGCGTCATCCATGCTTGCAGGCATCATTATAAGGCCAAAATATCTGCCATAATATTAACCAGCAGCATATACACAAAAATGTGAGTAATTGGTAGTGCTTAAATTACTGTGCACATTTTTGTGATTACCTTTTTATTCAATTTTAATACAAAATGTACTTTGTTTCTTGTACTTTACTTTGTTATATGCCAAGTAGTGTATTAAGTGTACTCGAGTACAAAAAACAAACATCATATTAAAACTATATACAATTGCCAAAGCACTCCAAAATATCCTCAAGAAACTGCCACTTGAGACCAAAGATTAGAGACATCTGGACAACCCCAGAAGATCTGCAAGTAAGTGCCAACTGTATTCAAATTGTATTTTGTAAGGGAGAGGAAAAACTTCTGAATAAACTTGAAATGAATCAACTGGTGCGCAGGATATTTAAGCGAATTTAAAAAAAAAACACAGCTTCACCCTTAGCAATTGTTCAAAGATTTCAACTATAATTACTGTTTAGAAGTGATACAACAAAATGAAGTGGGTTTACATCAAATTTACATGAAATGTGTTTGCATTAAAATGATTGATTTTCATGAATCTGTAATTTAATTCTACTACTTCCAGTCTTTTCCATTTTGCGAACATACCTGAAAGTGATGCATGCGCTTCACCTTGAGCGATTTTTTTTTTATATATTCATATGTCATACAGCAACATAATATGCCTACTTTTTACATATTATAAACATAGATTTACTATGTAATATTTACATATGTTAATTATCAGAATATGTGCTGATTCATATATTACCAAATAAACTCCATGTATAGTCATGGCATTCAAAAAAAGACAGAATTTTCACTTTTCGCGGAAATGTCCCCTTAAATTGCCCTGTCATGTTATTTTCCATGTATGTATTCATATGACAGATATAGAAAGTGACAGTTTGATCGGATGTTACATGTGGCCTTTTTAAAGAAAATGTGACCTTGCGTATGAATGTTGTTACGTGAAGTAAAATCATGCATGTTGGTGTTTCTGTGAGTCTGATCTCTGAGTGTGCTGGTGCTGCAAGGCATGCTGGGATGCGTTGACCTTTTCCTCCGATCATTATTAATACATGCAGGGTATTAGGAAAGGTTAATGAGTGAGAGGAAGGCCATTCTCTCCGAATGCAAACAAGAGCCACAGAGCGTCGGAAGCGCTGACTAAGTGGAAAAGTGCAGCGATGTCAGGTGAAGATGTGCTCAAACCACACCAGATGGATGAAACGCTTTAGCATCCATTCGCAAAACTCAGCAATATTTTATCTGACGGTGTGCTTTTGACGATCAATCCCATAAATCAATAAAAACCTGTTATTGGGAATGAAAGTCATCATGAAGATGAATCAGGAGCCACTTCATCATTTTCGGACTTTGAAGGGAAACGACCCAAAACTGTTGAAGGAATACTTCGCTCACAAACCAACAGTTCTGTCATCATTTACTAAACCTCATGTCTTTATAAAGAGTCTTTTTGTGGCTCTTTTCCATACAATGATTCTTCAAAATGACCACAGCTGTCAAGCTCCAATAAGAGAAGTGTAATAACAGTAGTCCACGTGACTCTTGCGCCACATTCCAAGTTTTGAAGTTATATGATGATTGTGTGTGAGGAACAGACTGGAATTTAAGTGGTTCTTAGAAAACATCAATGGGTAGAGATTGCTAGAATGGTGGAAAGAGTTATAATAAGGTGCTCTATGGAGAGGTTACACTTAATATCCAAAAAACAGCATTTCCATGGCGCTCCTAATAAGTTTTAAAAAGCCATCATTAAGCATGTGTCATGGAAATGCTCTTTTGTTTTGGATATTAAATGGAGAGCTAAAGGCAGGGAAACATGTTCTGTGAAATTGGTCTGTTCCTCACAGAGAGGTATCATATAACTTCAGAAGACTCGCACTTGTCAGGTTTGGTTCAAACTGCACTAGAGTTCGTTTGGAAGCGTTTCCGATCATTTGGTGCTCACCAAAAACCCACCTTTTCACGGCGTCTCGGTCCGCTTCCAAAGGAACCCCGGTGCAGTTCGACTGCTGTATGAACGTAACATGGACCGAAGACATCTAAACAATCCAAAAACAGGATGCCACAAGATGTGACCTTAAAGAGCAGGATGCTCAAACCTGGTTCATCTCATCATAGCGACTGTTGCCCATTAAACTCTCCCTTTAATATGGCATTCCTGTTCCTCTAGACTACAGCTCCAGAGGTCATCCTCCTTTATTTAAACCATTAGCCTACCATGATTTTACCTCAGTGACTTGAGTTCAGTTTGTCTGAAACGGAGCGATTCTTCTCTCGCCCCACGCGCTAAACAAATACACACCTGCCTTGATACAAAATCTGAGCGGAGATAAACTTTAGAGACCCCCGGCGCCACTTTCAACTCTGTTCCCAGGCCAGCAAGAGTCTTTGTTGATAAGCCACAGACATCCACAAAGCTATCCGGGGATCACGAAGGCTCTGGTGCCATTTTCATTAGAGCAGATTGATGGGTTATTTGGGGCTGAAACTCAAGAGCGTTTACCTGTCTGTGCTCCCCGTCCTCTACAGATTAAGACGGATGGCACGCCATCTGATACGCATGCAAATGTGACCATTTTTAACACACAAGGACCCCACTGATCTGACAGACCGCCGACTGCGCCCACACATGTCTCCGCAGGCCAAGGAAATGCACATTTGGCAAGCCCAGGCCTCCCGCTACACGTGCCACGTTTGCAGACGCACATGCGGCGATGCGCTCCAACAGCAGACACGTGCCGCATGCGACGGCAGCCATGTGGCGCTCTGGGATGGGCGGCAGGAGTCGCAACGCAGCCGCTCTCTCTCTCATGCCAGGCAGGGTGCAAAGCGCATCAGCATCCCTGAACCCAACACGTATTCTGCCAGCCAGCATAGCGGGAGAAACAGCGAGGGTGAGACAGGACGCGTGTGCATGTGTGAGAGGAGTGTGCGCGCTTGCCACTATCCCAAACCAGCCAGACGCGCCGCGACTCGACAGGAAGCTGTGACACCGCGAGCTGACATGTTGCGGTTGCTTGTGAAGCACGAGAGATTTAGGTGCGAAACAGATGTCAGAGATGCTGAAATACAAAACGCGTTAACCTGTGACTGCTGACAGGCCTGCCTCGCTGAGTTTATCAACAATGTGTTTATGTTGCATAACTGGGAGAAAAGTCACACGTTGACCACTCGTCCTGCCTTCATATGACCGCTTGACTTGACCAGTCTCAGTGTCAGCGGTCCTGAGAACTTTCATGTTCACAGGAATCATTACATTCTCATTGTATTTGGCATGGGGAGCTTGTTATGATGGACCCTTTTCACATTTCTGGGTTTCTCAGAAGCAGAAGTCGTCATAGTTTAGTGGTTCTATAGCGGCGAACGGAAATTACAACAAATATATTTTTGTGTTTCCATTTGCAATTTTATGACTTTTCAAAAGAGGAAAACATTATTGAGAGACTGGCGGTGGTCAAATTGCGTCAATTTCTGTCCTCTGTGTGTTTTCAAAGAAAGGACCAAACCATTATAAAACCCTGAACATGTCAAATGGTTTGCTTAAAATCACTAATATAAATCGCATCATTTTTATTCTTTATACAGCTCTTGTTTTCTTTCTCCTTGTCTTGGCTTTGTAAAAAAAGAAAATGTGTGCCATATAACCCCTTCTTGTCATTAAATTGGATTGCAGCTCTCACAGTGAATGTCTCTTTTCTTTCACAGAGGCAGCTGCTTCATATGTCTATTGGAGGAAAACCGCGCCGCTCTCCTGCTGTACTTCAGTGACCTTTCTGTGAATGAGGTAACCATGTGGGCATTCATGCAACACAGCTCGTGCATGACCGCCGCTGGCCACCGGGGGCAGAGTTGCCCGCTCATTCGCCTGCTCGGCCGGGTCAGTAACGTGGCTCTCAGTGGAAAGTGAAAACCTGTGGAGGGCCAGAGGGTGCCATCTTCTCCCGTGTGGAGTGGAGCATAATGACCCTCCTCCCGCGACTCGCTGGCCCTCGCCAGGGCTGTAAAAATGTCAGGAGGCAATCACTGCCCTCCCAAACTGCTTCCTCCGCGTAACGAGGCCCCCTCCTTTAACCTGCTAATGTGCGCTGCATTCAGCCTCCCTCGTCCGCAGGCTCACCTGAAACAGTTAAAAATGGCGTGAGCTTGTGGCGCTTCTTGGCTCTCCACACAATGGCTCTCGCTGCACCTGTCACTCAGTGCCACGTATAATTTATCACATTTAATTATTGCGCCACAGCTGACAGCGGCGCTGCTTCCAGTGCTGGAGAGCAGCTCATTGGTTTTGTTGTCTGATGCATCATTGACTGTTTTTACAGAGAGACAGACAGGGCGGCGGATTAGCCCTCCGGGTGCGATGCACATACATTAGCCCCTTCCCGCGCCGGGAACAACACGGGGCTCAGACTATTCTAGAAAGTAATGGCATCTTGTCTTACAGGCACAGATCTATAACACTTTACAGCTTTTGGAGAGGGGCATAAGAGACCGAGATTCAAATTCTGATGCTTTCGCTTCAGTTAATTTTCACTTAAATTGGAATCTCTCAAATGATTTCAAAAGAATTAACTAATAGTACTAGATTAAAAAAATAAAAAATAATCACAAAGTAACCTTTTGACCACACAGAACAGGTTTTTCATCTGTGCTTCGCCTGATGGAGGGTCTGAGACTGAGAGTCTGTTCAGCACTCACAGAAGCTGCATGTGAATAAATAATCACGGTTTAGAGCTTTACCCAGTTATCAAAACCTGCCATTGAAAGATTGAGTTTAAATACTTGAAAACGGATTTGCAGACATGTTGTAAAAGCCTTTTAATGATGACAGTAAATAAATAATTTTCAAACTCTCACATCAACCAATCTGAGATTTTCTGGTCCAGGAATGCCTCATATTGGACCCACTCACTTTCACCGTCTCTAATTCAGTGCATATTGTTATAACGCTAACAGTTATCTGATGTTTTTGCTAGGCTAGGCACCAGAATACAGGAAATGGCATCTACTCCAGAAAATTTTTCTGGACCCACCCACTTTATTTTTTGTTGCTTCCGACGCCCATGCATCTGACCATCAGTTTACATTTGCATTCATGCTTTTAGCAGATGCTTTTATGCAAAGCGGCTTATAGCAATTCATCCAAGAGCCAACAATATTCGTAATATACAATGCTGGCTTTACCGAACCAGCTGTAGGCCGTGTGTCCACCAGTGTTTTTTTCCTGTACCTAGCTTATTTTTTCAATTGTTTTCAATGGGAGTCTATTTCACACTGAGCACTTGCCGGGTTTTTTTCTGGTCATTTGAGAGTTTAAAAATGTTCAACTTTGGGTAAAACACAGCGTTTATCACTGCAACATCCAATCACAGTGGAGGAAGGACGGGATAAATGTCACCAACTGTCTACTTCTACAACAACTGAACAACAAAATATTGCTTGGAGGAACATTTTGAAGGAACAACTAAGTAACCAAACAATCACCATTACACTTTTGCCAGCGTATGTCACATGGTAAGCACCATTGGTGAGCATGTACAGCAGGAGCTGCTCAAGCCTTCAGAGACTCCTAACACAGTCTACAAACATCTGCATCCTCTTTGCAATCATGGGATGATCCTCAAAGCAGGGCATTCATTTGTCCTCCAAAAGCTTCAAGCTAGATTTCCATCTAGCCAGAATTCCAAGATTTCGTGCTTTGTTTTAAAAACACCTCATTCAGTTGGCACTCGGCAGATCGTCTCTGGCACTGCATCAAGTGTGTTAACACATTGTTTTGGCGTGGTTTGGGCTGTGAAGTCCATGGCTCATTTGGCCTAATGACAAACCTGCAGTCCTTGTGCAGCTCAAGCCCCAGCAGGAGATCTAGATTTAATGTGTCAAGCACGGTCGAAATGCTTCCAACAAACCCTATTCCACTGGCAGCTTTCGCTTTTTTCAATAAAGACTTGCTAACTTGTATAGCTGACATTAAAATCTGCCAAGCTCTTGAATCGCAAAGCGTTCCTAAATGACTTACGGGATTAGAGCACATAATATAAGCAGATCGAGGAATGTTACTCTAGCATGTCACTGTTTTCAGGCAACGCTTTAGTTTTGCTGTGAGCCCAGCTGAGGTTCCTTTGAGATTAACCAAATCTGGGATAAATGTGATGATCTGAATGACAAGTGACCTGCAAAACCAAAATGAAATCTTGACAAACCTGCAGTCCTTGTGCAGCTCAAGCCCCAGCAGGAGATCTAGATTTAATGTGTCAAGCACGGTCGAAATGCTTCCAACAAACCCTATTCCACTGGCAGCTTTCGCTTTTTTCAATAAAGACTTGCTAACTTATATAGCTGACATTAAAATCTGCCAAGCTCTTGAATCGCAAAGCGTTCCTAAATTACTTACGGGATTAGAGCACATAATATAAGCAGATCGAGGAATGTTACTCTAGCATGTCACTGTTTTCAGGCAACGCTTTAGTTTTGCTGTGAGCCCAGCTGAGGTTCCTTTGAGATTAACCAAATCTGGGATAAATGTGATGATCTGAATGACAAGTGACCTGCAAAACCAAAATGAAATCTACTTCAGGTTCAACCCGTTTGGCAGCCTCAAATAACAAAAGGCGTAAAAAACTGAAATAAGCTCTATAATTGGCAGCCTTGCGTTCTGGACACACCTGAAGGGACTGACTGAAGTGGTGTGACCATACTGACTAACATCATTACTATCACGCTGCTTTAAGGCGAACACGACAGAAATGACCTTAATTTGTCAAACGTGAGAATGGACAGACAGACTGGAAAAGAGCAACACATGTGTTTAAAGCTCTGGCTGTCCCGGTGACCTCTGACCCCGCGATAGCCTCAGGCTGACGAGCAGCTCATGACGACGGACGTCCAGGGCTCAAGTTAATTGTGCATGTGATGAGAGCATTTGGACTTCAAAAAGCCCATGCATGGGGAATTGAGTTTTACTGGCCATGCAGTTGCTGCACTGAGCTCAAACACACACTGCACTGCACACAGTACATACACTACACACTCCAGTGAGCTTCAGAAGCTTTCCAGCCAAAGGCTTCTGCTTAAACGCTTGAGCTTCAGGTTTGTAGACAAATAGGAGTTATACAAATATAGACATATGTCTACAAAGTGCTTTATAAAAATGCTTTTCACATATGTTCCTCCTTCTAAAGCATCCCAGGATTCACCTCATTAAGTTTGTGTCGTGTTTTTCTTTTCTTTTTATTTCTTTTTTGCTCCACTTACATTTGTAATTACTTAAGAATGTTTATTACATTACTGTTATTCTAACACGTGGAAAATAGTCATGTTATAATAGTCATAATACAGCAGATTTGTTATAGTAAAGTACTGTTATATTTACAGTTTGTGGAAGTAAAAAAAAAAAAAGAACAAGTTATCTTTTAATTCACAGTAAAAAAATTCACATAAATCTACATTCCCAGAATTCCCTGTTTGATAGTTCACATTTGATGTTTTTGTTTTGTTGCATAAACTCTTTCTTCTATATTTTTTTACATATGAGTTAGGGTTTTATGTTATGTCAAATGTTGTTTAATTCATGCTCACTGCATTATTTTATTGTCATGATGGTGTTTTGTGTTTGTTCGCACCTTCTGTATATTAATATTTATGTGGAAAAGCTGCTTGTGATGAGCTGTGATTCATTCTGTGTCTTTCCCATCACCTGTTTTTGGTGGTTGCCAGTGTGTTATAAAAGTACAAAACAGATATTCCTACTTCAATAGGTTGGTAAATTAACATTAAATCAGTTAATGAAATGCAGGATTTTACTGTAAATTTAAGTTAAACTGTAAAACTTAAAATGCTGCAATTTTTTTCCGCGAATTTCACAGATTCGTATGTATTTATATATTTTTTTAACTGTGTGATTGGTGGATTATATAGACTAATCGGACTGAATTCTGATTTACTGGCAGTATAAATATGATTCACTGAACTAGTTTTCATGCTGTAGAGATGAGTCATTTAAAATCCCCTGATACACAGAAAATGTGTCTGGTTATCGTGAAGCCTTCTCAGTGTTTCAGCAGAGTAACGCTTTAAATTTAGGATAAACTTACTTAAATACACACAAACATTAGGATAAACACACATGTTTGTAGTTCATTAGACTCTGCGCCCACTTCAGCTTCAGCGTTTATTTATTCATATATTCATGTGATAAAAATGCTTGTACATTGTAATTAAAGCTCACGTGTGAATGCTAGATTTGCGTATTTTTTAAAATCAACACGGCAGTCTAATAGCTGTAGGTGAAGTTTAAATTACAGCTCTGAGTTTGATTTCATATCTGAAGGGCTGATGGAGGCACTGATATGATGTTCAGAGTTGATGAGGAGCTCCTGACGCAGCTGTTATAAGACAGAAAGTCTCCGCGGAGCTCAGAGGAGAACCTGAACCTCCCAGAGGAGCACAGCTGATGAGAGACGCTCCTGAATCACAGACCACACCGACACGTCACTCCTGAGGATCCACAGACCCACGACAGCCGCACAATAACACGGGGGACGGGGTTAACCTTGTGCAGAAAGACAGACAAAGCTAATAGCACAGATTTGTGATATTGACCCTTTGCTAACTCAATACGAACCAATCCTTTCTTAACGGCTGCCTTCCAACATTTTCTCAGAGAGGTTTTTTACTCTTTTCTAATGGAGGATCTGTGTGTTCAGAAAAATACAGTTTAAAATGAGGCGTTTCTCCTTTCAGTGACTGTGGGAGGTGTTTGACTCCATTCTGATTCATGTTACTGTGTAGAAAAACAGATACAAAATGCTTTGCATTGTCACAGTTCACTTCAGTCCAGAAAGGAAGGACGTATCATCCATTTTTACCACTTTATGCACATTTTTACTGAACAATACATTTCCAAGAAGGGTGGAGCTTAGTAATAGGTCTCTTAAAGGGACAGTTCACCCAAAAATGAAAATATCCCAAACTGTATACTGCAGAACAAAAAAGAAGATATTTTGAAGAGTGCTGGTAACCAAACTGTTTTGGTCACCATTTGGGTACCACTGACTTATAATATCTTCTTTCATGTTCCACAGAGGAGAGAAACTCAAAATGGTTTCGAACAACATGAGGGTGAGTATGTGATGATCATTTTTGAGTCACACTGTGCCTTTAAGATGATCAGCACCTGCTTTAGTCTCATGAATGATGTCATTTACTGAGCTCTGTTTCACTCAGGCTGGTCACTTTGAGGTCAGTAGGTGTCTGACACTGCTCGTCGTTTTATTCTGATGAAAAGTGACTAATCTGAGGTGTGTCAGATGTAGACTGCAGATTCCTGATGCATTACACGTGCAAACAATGAGAAGCAACGGCCGGTGAACCGCTGGTGGAACGAGCAATCGTTTCTGTGCCTCAGAGTGTCCTGATGTGACTCCTGAACTCTCAGCTCAGCGAGAGCGCTGTGGAGGACTGACAGGATAACGCTCTGCCTTCAGCTCAGCCAAAGACGGGTGAAGGATTGTTAAAGTGCGACATGCTGACGGCACACGCACAGACTGATTCCCTATTTTAGACTTTTTTGTGCATGAGTGCAAAATTCATCATGACAGCAGTGCAGCTTAAGGGTTTGTGCTCATTTGCATTGCAGCACTGGAAATAGAAGCAATGCGATATTTCTCAACGCTTTGAACTGAAACTCTCAGCAGCTGTTTGAGTCCCAAGATATCAGACCGGCGGTTCTCAAGCAGAGGTGCAGTTCATCACATGAACCATCAACACAATCCACTGACCACAAGCACACACCACACTCACGTCTTCTTACATATTTCAGCACAGCTTGAGTGTCCAGATGCATAGCACACGTCTGACCTGCCAACTGATGCACTGTCAGAAAAACAAACATGCAAAAAATAGTCAACTATTGTTATTGGTACTAATATGCACCTTTTTGAGGGATAAATAAGGTACAAAGCTGTTGACAAGATATTGATCCTCTAATGGTACAAATTTTTTTTCAACTTTTTTCCCCAAAATTTCATAAAAAAATTTAAAAATCACATTTTTCACATATTCCTCCATATTCCTAAAACACATAATATGTATGTGCTTTTTATTCAGCAGTAACGGCCCACAGCTTCGGCAAAGCCGGACGAACCACTGTTAGAACGAGCCTAATCTCAAAAACAGACAGATCAGTAGAAATTTTACTTGATTAACATCAGTCTTTTCAACTAAACCTGTTAATGCATAAAAAATCACATTTTTCACATATTCCTCCATATTCCTAAAACACATAATATGTAGGTGCTTTTTATTCAGCAGTAACGGCCCACAGCTTCGGCAAAGCCGGACGAACCACTGTTAGAACGAGCCTAATCTCAAAAACAGACAGATCAGTAGAAATTTTACTTGATTAACATCAGTCTTTTCAACTAAACCTGTTAATGCATAGTGTATTTGCTGGACTGGACTAATTTTTTTATCATATTTATTAATTGTTTTAACTTTCAAAATAAAAAAAGCAATAATTACTGATAAAATAATCCGAAAAACAAACCCACAATCAAATAGGAGCATTTAACCATTGTGAATAAAAAGGGAAATAATGCATTCTGGACACATCGCAGTGCTCAGTCAGAGCATGTTGACTTATCTCTGGACGACAGACACGGAGAACTCAAACTAAGCCTGTACTCCACCGGCTGCGAGAACCAAGGTACACTGTCAGGACAATTGGTAATGCTGGTCTGAATGTGGAGCTTTTCCAAAGCGCATTCATATGCAGAAGAGACCGTGAACTGAGAACGAGAGAGAAAAGAGAGTGGACCGCAGACTGTACGAGCCGCAGGACTGACATCCATCTGCTTACTGAATAATGCGGATGAAAGGAACAGGTTAGAGAACAGTCAGCACCATCTGCTAGCTTTACAGAAGAAAACTGAAATCATCTCTGCCTTTACAATGCAACATTTGCTCTAAATACTAGTGATGTGTTGCATGCGGAGAGTGAATGGAACTCTGAGCACTTGACTTCATGTCTCCAGTGGATTAAAACAATCATACAAGCCTCGTCTTTTTTATCCTTAAAATCGTATCCTCTGAATCTCTTTTCATCCTCAAACTCTCTCCTCTGTAGCTGCAGCTGGTGTCACACCAGAGCACTTGTGTCTGCTTTTCTCTGCATTACTTCACTTCAGAGCTGCGACCTCCAACATGGGCAGAACGTGCGGTGGGCGGGGCCGCCTGGCGTCTCATTGGCTCGTATGATTCCCGCTCGCGTTTGATTGGCTGCCAATGACATCATACCAGAGCCTAGTGACATCATAGTGGAGAGACGCAGTGAGGCTTCCGACGCAGTCTGAGCTCACTCGAGTTAGAAGATGATGGGATTACTCATCCCAAACTCTCATTTGATAAAGGAAACGGCTGCAATGCGGCTCTGAAGGTTCCCCGCGGATGCAGTGCGCATGAGATCCAGCCCCGAGTCCCTGACGCTGTCCAGCTCCGCACTTGCTGAAAAAACACCGCCGCGCTACACAAACACATTCAGACAGAGCTCGAGCTCTCCGAGAGAGGGCCTGATGCTTTCAGTCACTCCTGACTGACTGATACCACACTGCATGACATCATTATGCTGAGGAAAAGAGAGATTGATCCGGACACGTCACTCCACGTCACCAAACGCGCCAGCACGCTATAACTTCAGCTAATGACGCGAACAAACAGTGCATCACGCAACGCTCACTCGTGCACATTCAGATGCACATCTTAACATACGTAGCTCTCTATATCAATATTTGGAGAAGTTATGAATTGCATACACATGTTTTCAATTATAATGGTTTACCAAATGCGTTTTAAATGTAGGACACTCACCTTTAGTTGCTCCACTGTGTCTAGAAGTGGAAAGTAATCATTCTCATTATGGATAGTCCAATAATCCCGGAGGAAAGTCAAATCCCACAGCAGAAAAAATAATTAAATAAATCCTTCAAAGGACGTGCGTTTAGAACAGGAGCTCTCCAGTGCTCAGTCCCGTGCGTGCTGGCCTATAACAGAAAACATACGAGTTTAACTTCAACGAAGACATCATTTAATGCAGCTGAGGTCTCTGCTCTTGTTTTTTTTTTTTTTTTTTTTTTTTTTTTTTAATATCATAAAAAAAAATTTTACTGGCTTAATTTATGCTGCTGCTGTTTTTATAAGTAAAAAGTTAGCTTTTTTGAAATTTATCAGAAAATGGGAATTCTCCGTATAAAACATAATATTTGTTTTGAGTTTTCTTTCTTCCTTTTATCAATTATGAAAATTTATATTTTGCTACATTTCTTGCTAATTAGTTCATGTTTTCTGTATTATTTATTGTCAATGAGTTGCTGTAGAGGTCAATTTTGATGAACTTTGAATCATCACATGATTTCCAATGTACTTCCACAATGTGTGTTATTACCAGGACATTTTACAGATCAATTTAAATAGCTCAAATATGTAGGTATAATAACACTATGATGTACTGTCATATACAACCAGATGTGGCATCCCATAATAGCAGTTTTATTGTAAAGTATCTACTGCAAATGTCCTGCCTGAAGTTTCCATTCGAAATGACAATTTATGGTTATTATTCATTTTATTAATAAATATTATTAATGTTTACTGATAGATAAAGTGAAGTCATATGAATGAATAGAGAAATGCTCATTATGTGATCTTCCGGAGCGATCCTCCACCTCAGGTGTGGATGAAAGAAACAGAGCGAGGCAGAATGATTCTATTCAGTCTCAAGGCTGCGAGCAGCAAGAGATGCGTCACACTGAGAGCTGTGATTGGGGAATGAATGAAAGACAGAGAGAGCAGTGATGTTTGATCAGAGAAATGTTCTGGGGTTGCCTGAGTGCAGGCGGAGGAAACGTGTACGCCAGTGCAACTGTGCACTTTAAAGAAGCAGTTACATGCTATCCAGCATACTCTGCTTTTAAAATCACAGATGCTATCATTCTCAGATAAATACAATGCAAACGCTCACTATTAAAACGCGTTTAATAAATATATGTCTCAAAGTCTCCAAATCTTGGCATACAGGCCCACTTGCAGTTTGAGACACAATAATTCGAGCTGGAAAATATTTTTGTGAGTAAACACTTTCATAAAAAATTATTTTAAAAAAAATTTAACAAAAAAATATATATTTTAAAAAAATCTAATTTTTTAGTAACGCCTTAATAGCTCCAGCTTTTGATATATAATTGGGTTATTTTAAGTACATTTAAAAAAATTTCACATGTGCACATCTCTCGAATGCATTGGATTGTAGAAGCAAAGGATGGAGAGCAAAACAACAAATCCACATGACAACTTTGTCAAAAGTAAACTAACTTTGGGTCTCCAGAGCTACAGGGCAAATACACACACACACACACACGCACACACACACACACACGCTATATATGAAGAATTACCGCTTATTTTAGGAGAACAAGGACATACAATTTGAAATAGAAAGGCAAATGATCACTTCAGAAATACTTACATGCCAGTTGTCTTTAAATGTCTAATTTATTTGAACATATTCTGGTGTAAAGTTACATTAAAAGCAGGTATTTCAATCAGAAGTGATGCTAACTATCGTTTCCTATGGTAACTTATTGCAATTATTTTTTCTTTTCTTTTTTCCTCTTTTTTAGCATACTTTAAAAAAAACACAGTTCACTGTAACATCAGCTATTTGAGGAATTAAAGAGATGGTTTGTGTGGCGTGTCCTCATACTCTGTGTTCGGAAGCTGCAGAACAAAGAAACATCGTGTCTTTCTAAGTTCTGCAACAAAGGACCGAGAGCGACTGCTCATTGTACCTGTTGCTCTTTCACACAATCTGAACATTATGCATCCACCTCGCGCTCACAAATCATCGCAGATGGCACCTAAAAGCATTGCATCTAATAGTGAACGATTTAATTAGGACATTAAAAACACAAGTATGCTGAATTAATCAGTATGTATTCATGCGCAGATAATTGGAGATATCAACCTCGCGATTAACTACTACATCATCCGGAAGATTAAACAGATCGATGCCTAGAGCTTCTCCTGAAACAAACTCGTCTTTCGTTTAATATTAATTGTGAAATACTTTGCGTGCGTAATTTTCGGTCAACTTCCTTCGCCAATCAACTTTTGACAGCTTTGTCTTCCTGCGCCATCCTTAGTCCCACATGAGCCAAAAGTGGAAAATAACTCTCACGCTTTTTCATCCTCTCGTTTTTGCCATCCACACTTTCTTCATATTTCATCTTCATCTATAGTTTGAGCATCTCGAGTCGCCGCTGAACAAAGGACCGCTCCTCCGGCTTTGTGTTCAACTTTGCGAGCTGACGCACCAACTCTTGGAGAACTTTTCCAGATACACATCCACAGACGAAACCGATCTGAGCGCGTGCCGATAACTCACCTGAGGTCCTGGCGTGAGGTACAGCGCGCGGGAAAACTTTTCCCTGCATGTTTGGGTTGTGTTGATGGTCCCTTTGTCTACACGTGTGAAGGGGTTCTTGGCCGCGCCTTGTTCCTTTCAGTTCGAGTCCCGCCCTCTACATACAACTAAATAACAACACAGAGAGCAACTTACTGGAGTTACTCAGAAATCAGTCAATTATGGGGATTGTTTTGCTCTCCACGGTACAAACACGCTCAAATGCACGATGCGAAATGCAAAAAAAACACGATCTCACGGCAATTCGTACATATTTTACTGGAGAAAATCGTGAAAAATCTTACGTACGTACTTGTGAAAAATCGTACGTATTTTACGAGGGGGCTAATTCGTAGGAAGGACCACCCCTAACCCCGCCCCTAAACACACCCCTCCCAGAAATCGTACGAATTAGCTACCAAATAAAATACGTAGCCTACGGATTGGTCGTGGCCCTTCAGGAAACACTGCATTTACTCAAAAATGACTTCATTAAAATATTTGTAGTAAATAGGTAAATCGATGTAAATCATTGCATTCCATTGAGTTGTAGCTATATAAGTTGCCTGCACTGTAACGCACTTAAAATTCGGCTATAAGATAAATATTTCTTAGCTGTCATAATTTCCAAGTCGAAACAAAATGTTAGGGGTTATTTTCCTGAATATATAAATGCATCGGATAAGTTAGAGTGAGTTAAATGGCCTGAGGATGTTACCATAGCAACAGTGCGCCGCTCGAGCGCCTTATATAGGATCGGTATCGACGTAAATAAATCAAGTAAATAAAACTTGTGTTTTGTTGAAACGACTTCTAGGGACATAAACATGCATGATTTATATATATATATATATATATATATATATATATTCAAATCCGACCCCCTGAATGACATTGTTCACTGGTCAGAATACGCCTGATTCCCAGTCATCTCAATAGCAAAAAGTCTGCCAATTTGCCTGAATTCACCCAAAGCATGACTATATGGACAAGTTCTGACTCATATTACATTTAAACGTGGCGATGTACGCTACTGCAATGAAATAGGCTATATTTATCTAGCTACTAATTATTATATGTTTAATGTTTAATGTCAACCTAAGCGTTTTACTGCACTGTTTTAGGTGTCCTGCTAGAAAAATACGGTCATTTTAAATACAGTCCATTAATATATAATCGATTATCAAATAATGATCAAATTAAGCTGCAGTGAAAAGATGACACATAGTGTAATGAAGCCAACGGACCTTTGGTTTAACGTCATTCTATGGTCAAATCATTAATGCACAGAAATATAGTTAGTTGAACATGTGATAAAGCACACCTGTAGGACACCTGCGAGAGGAACAGAATTCATTCATCCACTAAACATCACAGCAGATCATGCTTAAAACGAGTTTGATTTCAGAGTTTAAAGAGGTAAGCATGCAACTGCTGAGACAATTCTGACTAAATAAAGCACAGCAAAGTTATTAAGACTTAGACAAGTGTTTTTAGTGAAGCATTTTAATTCACATGCAGGTGCCACGAAAATTCAGTCAGCTCAACACTGAGAAACTAGTAAGCTTAACTGATAATATTAGGTATATTTAATGATGTTCATATTTAATGAGTTATTTAAGCAAAATATAAAAGTGTAAAAACCTCTACTTAATATGAGTAGTTCATTCTGCTCAGAACTATGGCTTGTTTGGGTTCAGATGACGTGAGATTTGATTAAGATATTTGATTAAGTGCAGCAAATTTCTTTTTCAGTATTTTTTTTTCTCTCCCAAAAAATGGCTCTTAAACATAAATGTCATTCTAAAAAAATGTCTACCAAAATTTAGTTGCAGATGCCACTAATTTTTTGTATTTTGTCATTGAATGCAATGCAATGAAATGAAACAGTAAGATGTATGCAATTTCAGAAATGTAAATTATTTTATGATGTTAATATTTAATATTGTAAACATAAAAAGAAGAGAAGATCTGACAGCCTCAAATTAGCATTTACATTACTCACCATATGTCTACAGTAGATGTTAGAGGCTTCAGATACACAATATCTCTTGCAATGACAGGAGAGCCACACTAATAGCAGTACGGGCAATGCTGTGTAACAGGGACAAAAAATGCATTTCTAGGAAACACTGATCATTCAATGTCATACTTACAATGCTAGCAAACGGACCATTGTAATAATATATCATTCTTAGTTAATGAGTGATATCTACCATATTTGAAACTCAAAGATAATTGTGACTGAGGCATTTTTATAACAAAAGAGAAAATATACTGGCTTACACCATTTGAACACAGTGATTCACTAATTCACATGCATCTTTAAATTTCATTCCACCTATAGCATAAATAAATAAAAAGAATTCAAATGTTTTTCAAATCATTATTTTTTGCACTTTTTAAACTGATACTGTATGTGGTTTACAAAAGCATTGTGTTACATGCATTAATTTCACATTTACATTTTACAGTGTATACATGAGCCTCACAGGACACACGCTGTGGGTGAAAATGTAGAAAACGCCCGTTCAAATTCGTCATCAGTCCTGTTCATCAGCTCTTCATGGTTGTCCTGACAAAACCTTAATAGGCTGTATTTACACCTCAGATGTTCTAATGCGGGATCAGCACAGAGCCAGCATCATCACACTACACCTCAGTAACAAACTGTGCTTGAGTTCAAAGGAACTTCCTCAACCTTCATTTAATATGCAAATGTCCACTGTTTTTCAAAAGGATGGGATTGGTAGAGAGAGGCTCTTTTACATTTAAGCATTTCAGTGTCACAGAGTCCCGTGTTTTAGAGTGCAGTTTTAGATCAGGATGCCCCTGTATTTGAACCATTTGGATTTTTTTTTTTTTTTTCATTATTATTATTGCATGTAGGCCATTTGAATTATTACAATAAACACATTCAGTACCAAACTGTACACACACAAAAAAAATCAATCTTGTTCATTCTCAAAGATAAAGCATAAATATTAAAGTTCAATATAATATATAATTAGGCCAGTTGTTGACAATATTATAAAATTTATATTTTCCTGATTAATGATCACTTTCACTTTCTAATCCCACATGCTATTGACCGAAACAAAAAAATCAAGAAAGCCAGTACAGTGTAACTCTTTCTGCATTAATAACTGTACAGTACATTTTACCTTCAATTTGCAGAAGCAACAACATATGATCAGTAAAAGGAATCAAATCTATTCTGCTTACAATGATATTTTAGGCCTATATTTCATGAAAGATACTGTAAACATGTGAGACCGGCTCTGCTGTGATTGTGTAAGGCAGTGAAAATGGAGAAACCAGTGCTTGTCTTCTTTTACGCTCGAGTTGCTGCCAATAGTGTCTTGTGAAAGACAAACCTTTTTTTCTTTTTATGGAGGAAACAGTAATGTAATGTGCTGCCTACAAGACAACGACTGCACCCACGCGAAACTGCACCGAGGCTACTTACAATGTACTATCTGAGCTTTCTTTCTCTGCAGTCCTCAGACACAGGCAGGTTTCTCGCCACTTCTTGTCTGACACCCCTCCCTCTGGAGAACAGATCTGGCCAAAGAGCCCTGCTGAGCTGCTCATCGGCCGCTCTGGAAACTCCCACACCAGGGCCAGAGCAATGTGCACAGACTCTACAATGCAGAATCTTCTATTGGGCGTGCAACAACAGCAAAGCTTCGTTTGAATGCATGCATTTCCAGTGCCACGTGGTTTGCTTATATGCATTCTTAAATGTAGTCACATATACCGCACTGTGCACGTTTAATGGCAGTACAGGAGAAATATCATGCATGCAGTCGTTAGCAGCCCATCCCCCTCTCTGAGAGCCCAGACTGTCTGGGGAAGGGAAGGGGAGGGAGAGTCTGCCAGACAGCCAGCCAGTCACTGAGTGCATCAAGCCACATGGATCCCCTTTCAGTGCGCTCTGTGGAGATGCGCCTGTGTGCATTCATAATCAAGGAGCATGCGAACTCCAGTGACCTGACACACGCACATTCAATTACTGTCACCGTGAGGCGTATTGTATGATGACCCGCAGACACATAAACTTGCTCAGATATAAAGGCCACTTACAGTAAGCAACGCGCAGCTGCTGTTACGTGAGCGTTAAAAAATCGTTGAGGCAGGTAATATGTGCTATGCAAATCCAAACAGACAAAGGCAGACGGTTCAACTGGAGCACAGGGGACACGCCCACTTATGCAAATGAGAAAGCGAGTCAACGGCGCAGTGTTTAGGGTTCAGTTCCAGCTGAGTTTATTTCCTTTATGAAAAAGTTCTGTACAGGAGTATATGAACAATCTGACAGGCAGTGACTTGACACAATAAGCTGGCATGTGTTATGGCATGATTAGACAAAACAAGATTTCTACACAGCATATTGCACAGAATGGATGAAAATAAAGTGAATATAGTTCAACTGTATATATAAAAATCCTTAACGAGCATCTTGAAATTAAGTAGGCTAAGCAAGTGTGTATAAAGATAGTGCCTCTCGAGATAAAGCGCAACAACATACATAAACACACAGTCGTTTAGTCGATGATACAGCTGTACAAAGATGCTTTTTCCTTTTTTATTTTTTGTTACACAACAGCTATAAACCTGAATCGGAAATACAAATCTATTCACCATGCCTTAAGATACTAAAACAATTAGCTATACTTATCCGACAAGTAGAAAAGATTAAATATTCAAACACAGTGAGGAACGCAGTAAGTAATCGTCGCGAAACTCAAATGGACCATTTGAACACGTGTAAGGATTTCCCATCCAGTGGTTTCTCAAGATATAAAACGCCAAGAAGAGGACAGATAACATGCGTTCTTTTTTTTCCTTTTTCTTTATGTAAAAAACGGCTTGCCTTTTGTCAACCCACCTTATTAATAAATCCGCCGTGATGAAAATCATCCTAAATTTCAGTACCTCTTTAAACAATCAAGTCCACAAGGCGAATGGTTAAAGTTCATAAACGTCTCTTTTGAAGTAAAAATGATTAAACAGACGGCGAAAGCCCGCCTTCGTGTTCGTGCAAATCAATCACAGTTTTCCAGTTCAGACCGTGTTTTCTCAAGCACTCCTGGATTTCTTCCTCTAGTCTCGCGCCGAGCGCGGGGAAATGACTCCGGCCCTGCCGCGACTAATGTTTCACGGGCGCCTTCACTTTTCCATCCTGTCAGCGTTTCACCGAAGCATCGTAGCTTTTGTTTTTCAGCGCTTTGCCGGGCGGGAGCCTTCACACTGTGGCTTATTTTACAAACAAACACTTGTCTGTTATCCCTTCTGCTCAGTGTTCTTCCTCAGGCGTATTTCCTCAACCTTCCCTAGTTCAGCACGTGAGCCGTGAACACCAAGTTAGAAATGGTGGACTCCAGCCAGTCCCCTGAAATCATCTCGCTCACCTCCGGCGTGCAGTAGTCGGGGAACTCGAAATGAGAAGCCCCGGACTCGAAGTGCATGTCGAAGTCTCTGTCCAGCACCGACGAGCCGATGCTTCCCAGAGACATGCTGTCAAAGCCTGGGCTCGGGTTAACGTCCAGCATGTCGTCGTCGAGCTCCTCGTCGGAGGAAGAGGAGAACTGCGATGAGGAAGAGGACGAGTGTGACGCGGACGGAGCGGGCGAGGACGCCCGCATGGTGGTGTACCTGTGGCGGTCCGAGGACGAGCTGCTGGGGGAGTCGGCGCCCTCCTTGCCGCTGCTGGCTCCGTCCTCGTACAGACTCAGCGGGTCGCTGGACTCGGCGGAGCTGCTCAGGGTCGGGCTGGCGGGCACGGCTGCTGAAGACGGGCTTATGCCGCTGCTGCCTCCGAAAATGTACACCCGCTTCGCCTTCTTGTCAGGAATCTGCTTGGAAGCCGACGCTGACTTGGATTTGTAAAGAGAGTGGTGATCCGCGGGGAACGCTGCCTTCGCGCTGCCCAGAACTATTTTGTGCGGCTTGCTCGTGGATCTGGGGCTCCCGCTCTTCTTTGAGGCCGGTCTGGAGCCGGCGCTGGCGCAGCTGAGCTTCTCTCCCTTCTCGCTCGGTTTGGAGCCGCTCGACTTCACCTTTTTTCTCGGCCGGTACTTGTAGTCGGGGTAGTCTGCCATGTGCTTGAGCCGCAGCCGCTCCGCCTCTCGGATGAAGGGGATCTTGTCGCTGTCTTTCAGGAGCTTCCAGCGCTTGCCGAGTCTCTTGGAGATCTCCGCGTTGTGCATGTCCGGCGACTGCTCCATGATCTTGCGCCTCTCGATTTGCGACCACACCATGAACGCGTTCATTGGTCTCTTAATGTGACCGCTGGGGGTTTTGCACCAGCCGGGGTCAAGCTTGTCCGCGCCGGACTCCGTGGAGCCGGGGGTCGGGGAAGAAGCCATGTCCAGATCCAGCGCGCCGGAATCGGACGAGTCCCCAGCAAACAGCGCATCGGGATTCTCCGTGCTGCTTGTTTTCTGGACCATCGCTACACCAGTCTGTCTGTGTGTGTGTGTGTGTGTGTGTGTGTGAGAGAGAGCCTCTGTGCACTCTCAAGTCCAACGTGTCGCTAAAGCAAACTCAGTCTGATAATAGTCCTGAGGAGAGCTGGTGCACCACACACGCGCTCAGTCGTGCTCAGTGCGGTGGCTTGGCGTGTCTAAAGTTCTGTTTCGTGGCTTTATCATACAGTTCACGGAGCTGAAACCGTGCCCGATTTCCACAGTGTCCGTGCATCCAGTAATAAAGCTGTAACAGTCGATGAGCCGCGGAAAGTGTGTATATGAGCGCAGCTATGCGAGGGCTCAGTGTTAGTGTGTGCGCTGCGATGCAGCAAAGCTCTGTTCAAGTTTCGGAAGATATCTGACTCCTTCTGCATATCCTTCCCCCTTCAAACCATGCGGGAAAACCAGGATGTAATGCTAGCACAAGTGTTCCGTCTCTTAAAAGCAGTCTGTGAGTTTCAACAGACTTCTATTCTGCCTCACGCAGCTTTATTCTTTTCCAATGGTATAATAGCGACGACGGCCGGCCAATCAGCGGCTGTCTCTATCCTTCCCCGAGCCAAAAACACGCCCACTCTCTTTTCATTGGCGCAAAAAGGAATCTAATAATAATCAGCGCGTGCAATGAGGAGCTTTGGCTCTGACCTCATTCCAGTGTACAAGACAAACTTAGTTTTAAAGGTACACGCTGATGTGTATTTTTCATTTTTGCATGTCGACAAGGGAGGCGTGATCTTTTCATCCTTAGAAATAAAAACGCATTCTGCTTTGAGTTAGAAAACAAATCTGGGTATGTTCATACCAGACTGCATTCTGACAAGCACTTATACATATTAAGAAACAAAACTACATGAAATAGGCAATACATCAATATGAATGAACGAATCCTGCCCATGAATAATTGATAGCTTAAAATTGACTTTCTGTGTAGGCTGTTAATCAATATCTGTCATCAAGCTACGGCTCGTTTCTCCGGCTCAGGGCTGTGTTGGGTGTGCAGTGGCCGGATCGCGGCTCGGTGTCAGTGAGTTCAGTCTCCAGTCTATGCGCGTTAATGTTGTGGCTGATTCGGAAGAGGGCGGAGCCACTGAGCAGCTGGGCGGTCCTTCGTCACAGAGCGCACGCCCCGAACCCCAAACAGAAGAGGCAACAACAGCAGTGTTCGTTTTCAAAGTCAAGGCTAAGCAGCACTCTCTAAACTTTGAGAGATCTTAAGTCGCTGGATGCGCTAGAACAAGTTTGCATCGTATGTCACCTCCTGCCCGCGCGCCAGTGGTTCATAGAGACTGGTGCATGTTTTGACTGGGACTGGAGGTCTACGGTCTTGAACGGGTTCGGTTTGAACAGTTGTTGTTTACCCCGACTAGAGCCCGGGCACTGGTCCAAACCCGCCGCCGAGGAAGCACTGCAGTGGCGCTAGATGGCGGAGTGGAGCCGAGGGACGCAGCTCGCCTAATGCAACAGAATGTATATTTGTCTAAGAATTACATACCGACCATCCGACAGATCACGCACAACGGTTTTTGTTATTGTTTACTCAAAACATAAGCTCAAGCGTGAGGTCTTTGGAATAATGTCACGCTTCTCACTTGACTGTAAATCACTGAAAGCTTCATTGCGGTTTGTGTTCATGAGCAGAATATTAATTGTTCAAACTCTCTCAGGAGCCATGACACGATACGACACACATATATCAGAACGCAGTAAACCAGCACGCTAATACAACAAACGTTTCTCTCATGCATGACAGAATTACATCACGCTTATTGCTTAGTTTAGAAATAAAACATGACTGTTTATCTCTAACGAACCTTTAATTAAAATAAAATAATGTGTGAAATCCATGTGTTTTGTTATTTTTCGGTTCTGTGCAACTTTTCAAAACATTATATTTGATTAAAATATAATAAAGCACACCTATAAGTAATGATGGACGTGTGTAAATAATGATAATAAAACACGTTATCTTTGCACACGTGGGGTGTAGCTTGCATTAATATATGGCTGGTGTTGCGCGTGGTAGTTCAAGTACGTGGACTTTTTTTCTATCACAACAAATGCACATATGTAAACGTAGTCAGCCATTCATTGTAAAGAATTCATCAAAAATACATTAACAATGTTATACAGCCTTATGCGTTTTAGTTCATTTTCAAGTGAATATTTTTCTGTGCTGCAACTGGTATTCTGGTAAAACCATTTTTAAAACCACCTAAAACATTCTGGTAAAACCACCGCTTGTTTTAGCCATAAGGCATGCTAAATAAAAGTATAAATAAAATTACAAACATGTAGTCTCTACATTAATTGAAGGTCATAAAAACTGCATGCAAAAATCAGAAAATGCTGTTTTAGATGAAGTATAGCCTACAGGTGAATATTTTTCTGTGCTGCAACTGGTATTCTGGTAAAACCATTTTAATAGTGTTTTAGCCATAAGGCATGCTAAATAAAAGTATAAATAAAATTACAAACATGTAGTCTCTACATTAATTGAAGGTCATAAAAACTGCATGCAAAAATCAGAAAATGCTGTTTTAGATGAAGTATAGCCTACAGGCCATTACTGTTATTGCTTGACATGTAATGTCAACTACCCAGCTAAGTTATTTCACTTCATTCTACGGTTCTGCATTGCACAGCCAACACTTCTAATGATCACTGGTGAATAATTGATCTGCTCTGAGAACACACACTATGTGGCGTCATATGCAGAGTGCATGTGTGCACAGCGAGATCCATGTGTTTCTCTGAGCTGACTGTTTAGACACAGACACTGTGTATATGTAGGTCACACATGTACATAAATCTGTGTCACACACTGACAAGAAACTGCACATCTGCTGCGCTATAATGAAGATATTGATCATCATATCATGCAAAGTACAGTATATTTGAACAGCTGCTTCAGACGCATCTTATCTTATCAGCCGAGCAGCTGTCTGCTGATGCCCAGTTAATCGTTTAAACACAGCTCCCAGCATGCCTATTGACAAGACTTTTGTTGTCAGACTTTGATTTTGAAAGTTTAGCAAGAGTAATGGGAGCATCCGACGGTGCCAAGGTTGGATGGAAGTGAGACAGACAGAGATAGGCAATGAAAGATTAGATTAGATGTTGGTCTTTTTATGGGCCTATGAAGAAAGCTGTCTCTCATTAAATATAACATAATTTTAAAAAGTTTTAAAGCATTAATAGTTAAAAAAAAAAAAAGCCCTATTACCTGTTGATGGAGAGGATTTAGTTAGGCAGCTGGAATCCTCTGGGACTTGTGAATTACAAACACACACACTCACACTCAAACACTCACACACACACACACACTCACACACACACACACACACACACTGCCTCGGTCCTAAACCCATTGGAGAGATGTTTGGCTGCCTTCTGGAAGAGTCTGCAGTGATTCCCCTGTGGTTCACGTCCATATATACCACAGCTCACTGTTCCCTGGGGAGCTCTGAGTGTGACAGAAGAAGGTGGCAGGCGTCCAGACGAAGCTCTTGTTTTGAGCTCACTAATGCAAGTGCATGCAAGCATGCTGAGAGTGGGCCGATACGGGTTACAGACACACCTGATCCAGCGCATGTGATGCCGACACCTGCAATGACAAGCAGAGATCAAATGCTCAAGTTCTGTGATTTTGTGGCCAGCATCGGACAGTGAAATATGTAGGATGTAATTCTGCTCAATGTAAGACCAACTTATATGTCAAAGGCTCTTGAATTCTCTGCAGACCCACACCACCCTAAAATACAATAAAATAAGAAAGAACTGTGAGGAAAAACACAATGAAAATAGCTTTTTGTTACACTTTGTATAGTAGAATAAATTAAACTTTAACTGCACGGAAAACAGAAAAATTGTTGTTCTTATTTCCAGAAAAAGCCAAACAAAATATCAATAGATTTCTGGAAGTGCAAAAGCGGAGCCTGCAAATTGACACATTTTCCAGTGAAACGACGAAGTGACTCAACACCAATTACAGGCAAACGTCAAGCTCTTCACACCTGATGGGCAGGGGAGGAACTGAGATGGAGAAATAAGGGTTAAAGAAAGTGTGTTACTGAAGGAGAGGGCCTCGTAGTCCATCTGCTCTCAATTTACCGCCTCAATTTGCCTTTGTATTTAACATGAATGTTAAGGAAACGTGTATGCAAAACACTCAGCATTGTCTGGCCATCATGTTTTGTTACTGTGTTTGGAAATTGGGGCAGATGTGTTTGCCATGCATTCAAAAGCAGAAATGAAATTCTGAAGTGGAATTAACGTCATCTTTATGTTCTTCCTCTTCTTATGGCAGAAGTTTTCTTTTAAAATCTATTGTTATGTACACCTGTCTCATCTGACAGTATGTGAACTTGATCATGCCGATGAACAATAATGGGAGAATATGACTTTAACACAACTAGTGTGAGAGTAGTCAACACTTGTGACTTCTGTAAGAAACTCTGTGTACATTTACATGAATTAATTCAGCAGATGCTTTCATCCAAAGCAGCTCACAGATTAGAGACTTGGCTGTTGGGGAAGGGCTGGGAGATCATTCCACACGGAGGTACAGTGATTTTTTCCAAAAGCTTATTTTGGTTGTGTTCACTGTGATTTTGAAATATCTAGAGATTCAGAGACGACTTGATTATAGCATAATTCTGTTGGTGCTAAAGCTGTGTCTTTAATAGACAAACACCTTCAGTGTTGTCCATTTAATGTCCATATGTTGATAATATATACAGTATAACATTATGAAATGCCAAACTAGAATTTTATAAGAGTGCAGAAACTGAAACCTGCCTTTGAGCAAGGTCTATAAAATATTGATTTGCACTAAATGCTGCTTTACACCTCTCCTGTGTACATGAGAATGTGTGATATTATCAAAGCAATTTACAATTTTCAGAAGAAATTCAGGCCTTTTAATTGATGTATTGAGTATGAAACTGAGAGCGGTGTTGTTGAGCAGGTGGTGTTGGCCAGACAAGGCAGGTGTTTTGGTCAATTACAGAGGCATATGGAGTATTAACACCTTCACCTGTCCACAGCTCCTCAGAAGTGACCTTAGAGCACTGAACAATTACCAGACCGCGGTCTTTCCCCCATTCAGCCTGTCCGATGAGCTCTCGCGTTTGCTCTCCTGCATTGGTCTTGACCTTACGAAAGTGCGTGGGTTTCAGAAAGTCTGTGAGGTTTAGACGGATTGTGTGCATTCATGCTTGGGTTTTTGAGCATTGTGTTACAGCAGGTATAGAGAGAGGATGCCTTCTGTGGTTTGTTGCACAATGGAAAAGCACAAAAGGTTCCTCTCTGTGTTTTATAGATCAGGCTAGAAAGAGGTAAAGGCAGTGTTGTGAGAGTAATCAATGGCCAGTCAGTTGTCTTATAAAAGTCTGTCCATAGTGTTGATGACCTAGGCATTCATTTTTCCCCTTCTCTTTCAAGTTTTGTAAAGAGTGGTGGAGCTGGTCATCGGTGAGCAGCTGTCACAGACAGACTTGAACTTGCAACCTTTGCCACTGAATGCAAGAAATATTCCATCTCATATTCAGGGAGGCAGAGTCTCCCTATAGATATCAGTGCTATCAGAAGCCCGAAGCCTTTAGAGTGTCAGGACCGGGCCGGACGGTCAGATGCATTGGCCAGGGATTCCCTGTCCTGTCATTCTCCGTGTCTGGGAGGACGCTGAGCGATGGCAGATGTGTCAGCTGATCCGTGATCATTCGGCTGCTGCGGCTCTGGTTTGCACGGGCGTCTCTGGGCAGAGTCGGACTGCTCGTGTTTCGCTCCTCTCTCCACTCAGACGCACTGCGGCAGCCACTGCACACACACACACACACACATTTGGAGGAAGATTTCTGAAAAAGCTTGGATCTATACACTTGGTTTCCATGAGGAATACACCATTTCCCCAAAGAGTGTGTGCGCTTGCAGGAGATCCCAGAGGAACGAGCGTTCTTGAAGGAGGGAAAGCATTGTCTTTTGGATTGTCGGGATGGACTCGGATAGTGTTTCTGCTTCAAATGTAAGGCTTTGACCACAGGCCTCTCCCAGCCGGACCTATCCCGTTCTCGGACACATGCAATCATCCCGTAACTGGATAATAGATTCCCGGAGTCCTGCTTTCAGCGGGTGAATCGGGGAGAGAGCTGCCTCAGACGAGCTGACCTAAATCGATCCCAGCGCTGTCTGGAAGCGGCGAGTGAGAGAAAGCGAGAGCTCCTTTCCAGCGGATCTGCTCTCCGCCAGCAGCATCATGTGGAGAATCGGAGGGACTGCAGACTCTCTCTCCTGCTCTGTTTTCCTGAGCTGCTGGAGGGAAACTGGCACACCTTGCCACATCTCTTGGGGATCAGCTCCTTTCCAACTGTTCCTTCCTCGTCTCCTCCAGCAGTGATCAATCAGTCAGGCTCTGGCGGCAGTTTCATGGTGAATTAGTTGCTGCTCTGAGCCGCTCTTATCAGCCGGCGCTGGGGGAACACATTTACCTGGGCTGGGACACGGCCGTCTGCGTCTGTGGAGCTGTGAGCGAGGGACGGTCTGGGCACGACAAGCGGCGCGGCACGACAAGCTCACGGATTACGGCAGGAGTGTATCCTTCTGCTCTCTTCCCTCTCCACCTCCTGTTTTTACTGTGAGTGTATTATGCTTATGTCTCTCTCTCTTCCTCTCTCTCTCTGGCACACACACTCATCTGTTCTCTCTGTGCTCATCTCAGTCTCTGTTGGCTGATCTGTGAAGGGTGTTTTGCGGCTATCAGAGATGATATTTTTTACAGGAGCTCAGAAATCGTGAACACTTGATGAGGGAAACGTAATGTAATGTAATGTAAACAGCAGGAATCAATGGGCGGCAGTGGCTCTTTGTATTTAATGTTATGTATTAAAATAACTAGTTTACCACAACAATGATTTACAGCTGAAGAAAATCTCCTGACCTGAGACAGCAGTTGCAGAAATTTGCCTGCTGAGCAGAGAACATAATGAAAAATATATTGTATTTTAGTTACTGACATGTTTATAAAGCAATTAATAGTTACAGAGATTGTATATCTAAAATATATTTTGCCAATTTAAATCCTTATTCTGGTTACAACTGGAACACATTTGAGAACATCAGACATGTGTTGTTCTTGTTGGCATTTAAAAGTCTGATTTTTATTGCAGTTCTCTGAGATTAAGACATTGATCATAAGTCAGCTATACAAACAAAGACAAACGTAAGATGCAGACATACAAGATAGAAATATGGTTCAGTTTTCTCGGTCATATGTCTGATCTCTTTTAAATATTGTTGTAATGTGAGATTTCATTGGGTTTTTTAAGTGCCTCTTGTTTTGTCATACATTTCCATGTACTTTTTATTAAAGAAATGCACATCATTTCATGAAATAATTATGAATAAAGACTGAGTCTTTGTTGAAATCAAATGTAGCATGGTGTTTCTTTATGCATTCTGTTCAGTCTTGTGTCTCCAGTCAAATGTACCACAGTGCCATTGTTCAGGATTTGAGTTCTCATAAATTGTTGAAATGAAAACCTTTTTTCATTCAAAGTACCAAAGGGTAAACTATGCACCCATTCTGATCTAATATACAAAACGTGGTAATATGTGTACCAGTCTCATCTCTGTTCTTCACCCTTGAACTGCATCCAGATCATGTATAACAGATAAACCAAGCGTCTGTATAATTACAGGCGCTCTATCTCTATCACACACTCATGTGATCGTAATACCACTGGCCTTTCTGATGCCATGTATTGTATTATATGTGTACGAGCTAAAGCTTGTCCATCACATTAGCTCATCTTGTGTTTCAGACTCGAAATCACCTGATTGGTCGCCCACTAAATGCTGGAGATTGTTGTCAATCTGTTCAGGTGTTAAGATGTTTTGCAGTGGGCCTCATTGAGTGTGATAGTATCATCATGGTATTATGGCATGTTTTCCCAATTTCAGTGAATATGTTAAAGCTAAAGTGCATCATTTTTACATGTTTAAATGCTAAATATGAATAAGACATGATCAGTTCTCATAAAAAGTGTAACTCTGTGATGCTTAATTTGAAAACATTGATCTGTATTTTGATCCTGATCCTGAACAAAACAACAACAACACTGACTGAACTAATGGAGTGAGATTATGACAGTCTTAGCTGTTTTTCACAATGAAGGATATGTTCAGGAACACCTTTTGATGATTTGCAGTTCTGTTTGGTGGCTCTTATTGTGCAGAAATGATTTCATAGTTAAGCATCTAAATGTCAAACATAGCTTTATGCATGCAAGCAAATCATCTGAAACAGACATCTGTGTTTGCATGAATTATATGCACACTATTTGACGATTTCCATCCAGTAGCAAATGTCACATGTACGTCTGTATGCACAGACCAGTGCGGTGACCACAGTCTCTAAATCCCTCTTCTCAGATTAATAGAAATTCTTTGACATTTCAGTAAAATGTCCTCAGATCATGCCAGCACATAATGAGCATTCACCACATTCCATACGTAGAGTGAGTATTTTATTATGTAAAAACGAAACACTGCCACTTGCGTAAATGGTGACATTTAAAGAACACAAGCGTAATTCTGATGTTGAATGTCATGTTTTTGGTTTGAGACACAGGGTGCTTATGGATCAATATCTGAATAAACAAGCCTCTGGTTTCATAACGCTCTGCTGTCGGCTTTTTATGTTTTAGCACATTGGGAAACAGCAGAACGGTTGTTATGCTCTTGGGAAAGATGGCAGGAAAACGTGACAAACAGCAGCATTATAATTAATCTGATTTTCTTGTTTGCATCAGATGTTCTCAAACGGAACGACTAGTGTCCGTCAAACATGAAATTAGTGTCAGCACTGGCAGTGAATCTCTGCGCTCAGCTTATGCTCCTCTGGACGTGATGCTCGTTTATCATTCGGCACAGTCTGAAAAAACATGATCTGTCACTCACATCCCAGCTTTCAGCTTTGGCTTCATTTCAGCAGCTAGTGCCAGCAATCACATGACAGCAGGAGACGTTATTAAAGCACTGGGATTTCTAAAAACACAAAACTGTGGAGTGGAGAGGTCAAAAGATTTAGAAAGTGGAACTGAAAAGAATAATACTTTGTATTTTGCCAATGCATTTCGGTACACAGGCCTTGCTAAAAGTGCAAGTGAAAGAAATCAATTTTTATAAAGAAATTATTTTGTATTTCATTTTCATAAATTCATATAGGTGTAAATATTTTAACTTATTTTTTCATATATTTTCTTGTTTTATCGTTTTTTTTGTTTTGCATAGGATGTTAGTTTGACTTTCACCACAAAAACCGAAGCTGTTGGCGTGTTGTGTGATTGTTCCTGTGACATGCTATGTGATTGGTGGATACTATTCCATCTGACTTTCCTATTGGTTAATTGTACGTTTGAATCTTGTTTTGTATTTAAATGAGTTTCTTTTAGCTCTGATGAAGGCCTGTCTTCCGAAACATGTCAGAAACTGAAAAGAATTTTTAAAAAAAGTATTTTGACTTCTCCACTCCACAAGTGTTACTGATATTGCTTTAAATACCTTTGGTGCTTTGTTTTATGCAAGTTGCACTAGAATAACCACACAAAAGCTTTGCTAAAAAAGCACTGGAAATGCCATCAAGAACTGATTTTTTTTTTTTTGATCATTTGTTTAAATGTGTTATCGAGACTCGATTAGACCAGCTGTATGTTCAAACTACGGCAGACATGCAGACAGCACACATGTAGCCTTTGTGAATATAAGTTTGAGAATCATTGAAAGACTGAACGAAAACACTCTTGAGTGACTCAGATTGATGCCAGTTTCTTCAGAATTGTAATTTATAATTGTGACATACTATAACCTGCTGTCAGTGAGCACTGCTCGTCCTCGGAGGTGATGAGGTAACACACAGACGCTTGCAGAAATCTCTTGTTTTCAATTCATCATCTAGAGGAACCTGAAGACGTTGCATGTTAATCATGCTTCTTCGTTTCTGTCTGCTGTCTGAGATCTGATGCTCTGGATTTCAGGTAGAATGTGAAATGATCTCCACAGGAACTCGCCGTATGTTTCCATCCGATCGGTCAATCCCCATTCAAACATTTCCACGCAGGTGGTCTGTCAGCACTCAGTTCTTCAGCATCAGCCAGGTTTCAGATACAGATGATGGACGTGTTTGAAACGCAGGTCTGGATGTAATTATACGGGAAGGATCTGATCATGGGCGGACACACGCCTCCGGTCAGCTCAATCTGAGCTCAGTCCCTAGAGACCTGAGAAGAGTGATGGCGCAGAGGGAGAGATGTGCAGTCGCATGTGAAGGATTGTGTGAATTAGCAGGAAGTGGAATGGAGCGAGAGAGATGGCTCGCCTTAGCAAGCAGATGGACTCATTATTGAGATGATGGGGAACGTGAAGGCATTAGCCAAGCATCAGAGCGCCCCTGCTATTACCATCTCACAGAGATCACGTCCACGACGGCACACGTATGTTAGCGCTCTGTCAAACATCAGCAGAAACACAAGCACAGCGAACCAGAGAACAACATCTAAACAACAGCATAATACGGTAAGTATGCAAAAGGATCTGGACACCTACGCATGTGTAAATATCATTAGATTACGAACTAAATATCAATGTGCCAACACTCAAAAAACACATTTTACTGCTTGTTAAAATGAGCTGAAACACAACTTTACTTAAAGTTAATTGTACTCAACAGAAAAAGTTTCATGAACTCAATAGCTGATTAATATCAAGCAGAACTCATTGTCATTTTCCCAGCATGCTTTACGTTGGACTGTTAAAAGAGAGTAAATGTTGAACTAATTGTAATTTTGTGACAATCTTTTAATATCAACTGATAACAGACAGGTAGGCAGTCGTGGCCTAACGCTTGGAGCGACAGACTTGTAATCCAAAGGTCGCAGGTTCGAGTCTCGGTACTGGCAGGGATTGTAGGTGACCAGCGCTCTCTTCCACCCTCAATACCACGACTGAGGTGAGACCCGTGAGCAAGAACCGGACACCCAACTGCTGCCTGGACGCTGCAGCAATATGGCTGCCCACTGCTCCGGGTGTGTGTGTTCACTGCTGTGTGTGTGTGTGTGTGTGTGTGTGTGTGTGTGTGCGTGCGTGTGTGCGTTTCACTACTCACTGCTCTGTGTGTGTGTGTGCGTGCGTGTGTGCGTGCATGTGCGTTTCACTACTCACTGCTCTGTGTGTGTGTGTGTGTGTGTGTGTGCACTTGGATGGGCTAAATGCAAAGCACAAATTCCGAGTATGGGACGCTACACGTCAAGTCACTTTATTATCACAACTAGAATTAAAGATTAAAAAAAAAACAATTCCTTGCATGGGAGATGATATGTAAAAACTTCCTCATCTATGCCTGTGCTCTAATTCCATTCAGCCTTCAAGCTTCGAGACACTTTCCATTTCATTTTCACCGATGACTGAAGCTGTGTGTGTCTGTCCGTCGTGTGCCGGATGTCTGCATTAAATAAGGCAGAGTGTGTTTAAAGCGCGTCTGGCCTCAAGCAGCAGGTGAAGGAGCTTGTCCTGTAATGTCCTGCTGACCTTTTCTTCTGTCTCAAACCTGTGTGGATCTACTGCAGCTCCTGCTGGATTTATGGAGTTTAGACTCTTACGGGAGACGGCAGGAGGAGAGGCCTGCTGGAAAATGGATTGCGGCTGCTGGCGTCCCTCGAGTCGCTGACTTTTAATTGGACGGCTGCTTTTTGTTCAGATATTAGCATGAGTAATGTGGCTTTATGACGACCTCTGTGACTTCTCAAGGTGACAGGGACTTTAATCTCTCTCTCTCGCTCTCTCTCTCTCTCTCTCTCCTCTTGCCTTGTTGAGCTAGAAGCCCTTTCTGTTCTCTCTGCCGTCAGGGTCTATTGTGAAAGTCGAGCAGGGCTGGAGGAAGTGAGAAAAGGAACCCCCTGTGATCCGTCTTTCAACACCTTGAGCTTCTCTCTGATCCTCACGCCACTCGTCTCATTAAACTCCCACTGAGCGTCCACGAAAGAGTCTCACAGTAGTTACAAATAATGGCCTTTGCTCCTTCTCACCTGGCAGTGATTAATATTTCCTTATAAATAGCTTTTCATTATGAAGTAAATCCAAGGAAAAGTAATTTGTTACTGAAAGACCAGTTTCACCCATTTACATTTTAAAATGTAAAATATCCTTTTCAAATCCTGTCGGAATAATAGGATGAATAAGCAAAGAACTAAAACAGGGAATATGTTTAGGTGTGTGTGTGTATCAGTGGGAATGATAATATGGGTTTTTAAGAGCGTTTTACACACTGTTGCCAGTTAAACTCGTAGGTTTAGGTGTAGGGTTGGTGTAGGGCAATAGAATATACAGTCTGTACAGTAGAAAAACCATTATGCCTATGGGATGTCCCCACTTTTCACAAAAACAAACCTGTGTGTGTAAATACACACTCAGACACACACTGATGTTCTGATCAATATTGGATTTCCAGCCTTACCATGAATTACTCTTTACATTACCTCATCAACTGCTGGTTTTATAGAGATGAGGCAATATGCCAACAATTGGATCAAGGTTCCTGTAAACCCTTCACAGTATGGCTGATGCACTCACTCAGCCGTTCTCCTCATATAGGGTGCATGTATTTACTGAGCCCAGGGGAACAACCGAACAACAGAGAGAGAATGTGCTCCGTGCGTCTGTGTGTGTGTGTGTGAGTGCGTGCGTGCGTGCGTGTGTGAGTGTGTGAGTGCGTGCGTGCGTGCGTGTGTGAGTGAATGTGTTCTCTCAGTGGTCTTCAAAAGAGTCCAGTTCAAGGTTATTGAAGATCTTTTGTGAGATGGAAATGTTCTGTGGGTCTAATAGCTTGTTTTCTATTTGAAGCTGGTGGAACAGAAACACACACAGGCCATCAGTCCACAGCTTCCACCGAGTGAGTTTCTATGCAGGACATTCACATAAATGATCAAATGAAAGAATAGTGAAGGTGTTTGGAGATCGAACCATGGGAATAAACAAGAGTTCAAGAGGTTCTTATCATGTAATGTTAAATAAACACTGGATACTGTAGATTTAACCATTTATTACTGCTTGTTTCCAATTAACCTATAAATCTCACTCAGACTTCATCACTACAACATTACAAACAGAAGCAGTGAGTAAATGCATGAATCTGCTCTCTCTGAGTCAGTGATTCCTTTAAACACTAATCACGTAAACACGTTCAGGATGATTACAGAATTTGGTCAAGTTACAGGCTGATATGTGACCTTCTTCATCATGTTTACATAGACCCAATCCCAATTCTATTTTATACCCCTACCCCTTCCCCTCCGCCTACCCCTTCCCCTTGTCCCTTGAAACAGAGTGTCAAGGGGTAGGGGTGAAAATATTCCGCTAAGAATTGGGACACTAATACTATGCCGTCACACGTCATCATACGTCTGGAGAAAAGAAACTTGTCAACGCTGCCCCACGACTTTTATTGATAACAGTTTAAATACTGAATCGCTACATTATATTTTCCAGCAACGAGAAGATAAAATCGCTGATACTTTCATCTCTCTCTCTCTCGAATTGGCAATATTTGAGAAAAGGGTTTAGCGATTTCTAATTATTGGGGGGACTAGCCCCCCTCAATGTCTACGGTGGTTATCGCCCTGATCAGACATGAACATATGTTGTGGCACTATCGTGCAGTCTGTAATGATATGAGGTTAGTTAGCAAATATTAGCGATTTTTTGCAAACATTTCTTTGAGTAACATGACCATAAATATGAACTCACGATTGAATGTAACATAAAAACAAATGATTACTTTTCGTTAAAATCTTTATTAATGCCAAAAATGCTTACATTTATGTGTCTTTTTGTTCGCTCGGGCAGCCATGTGTGCCCCTGAACCCAGTTTACGCTGAGATAATTCATACCCCTTCGTTTGAAGTGTGGTCCCGAAAAATCTTCGTTTGAAGGGCTAT
>NW_015666198.1:78124-78957 GCF_001515625.1 Sinocyclocheilus rhinocerous
GTCAACGCTGCCCCACGACTTTTATTAATAACAGTTTAAATACTGAATCGCTCGTTATATTTTCCAGCAACGAGAGGATAAAATCGCTGTTTTTGAAGTAAACTCACTCTAAAAAGAAAAACGCACAGATGCGCATACACGCAACATTCATCTCTCTCTCGCTCTCAAATTGGCAATATTTGAAGGGTTTAGCGATTTATAATTATTGCGGGGACTAGCCCCCCTCAATGTTTATGGTGGTTATCGCCCTGATCAGACATGAAAATATGTTGTGGCGTTAGCAAACTTTAGCGATTTTTTGCAAACATTTCTTTGAGTAACATGACCATAAATATGAACTCACGATTGAACGTAACGTAAAACAAATGATTACTTTTCGTTAAAATCTTTATTAATGCCAAAAATGCTTACATTTATGTGTCTTTTTGTTCGCTCGGGCAGCCATGTTGCCGCTGAAGCCGGTTTACGCTGAGATAATTCATACCCCTTCGTTTGAAGTGTGGTCCCGAAAAATCTTCGTTTGAAGGGCTGTCTGGCCCTTCCCCTGCCCCCTACCCCTCCAACCAAAAGAGAATCGAGACACCCCTACCCCTTCACGTGAACGCGCCAAACGGAGGGGTTAGGGGAAAGGGGAAGGGCTAAGGGGTAGAACTGGGATTGGGCCTTATTCTTGTCAGGTGAAAAATTATAGTGTTTCTCAATGAGTAACTTCTAGGATTATGATCACTAAATGTGATGCATTAAAAACCATCAGTGATTTTATAGCCGGCTCTCACATAGCCACACTCTCTCACACACACACACACACAAACACACACACACACACACACACA
>NW_015666198.1:78967-126861 GCF_001515625.1 Sinocyclocheilus rhinocerous
CACACACACACACACACACACACACACACACACTCATGTAAAGAGAGGCCTCCTGCTAGGCAGTATTATTAAGCTTGCACATTATTTATGCAGAGGAGATCACTGTAGCCTGATTTCACTCATAAAATGTTAATATATTCATGAGGAAATTGTACTCTTTTAATCTCAGGATGAGACACTTATCAGCGAGTACCACTTGATTCTGCACTTTGCTTGTATTTTAGCCCTCAAACATAAAGCCGCCGTTTCAAATGCTAATTCTCATTATGTTCTGGCGTCCTTGCGTCATGCACGGTGAATGTATGTGTATCTTATTGTGTTTCACCGGCAGGTCCTGATCAGGCACGCTTCTGAACGCCTTTTATTGTCTTTTACGGTGAAAAAGGAGATCCCACCGGCTTAACTCATCAATAAGAAATCACAAATGTATGATATTCAGCACTTAACCAAATTCAACTCATCTTCAAAGATGATGTTCTCAAAGGCCTTCTCTGTGAGATATGTTATGGGATGTAGGCAGACACATTAAGCATTCCTTTAGCAGTTTTTCAGAGTTGATCCGGTTCCCCATCATCATCACGGATCAGAATAATCAGACAGACACTGTCCACATACCATCATACAATCTAATCATTATAATCTTAATAAGTAAGGATTTTAATAAGCACATCATTATTTGGTGTTATTTTCCATTCATAAATCACAGGCTTTGCCGGTAATCCAAAATGACTCCAAAAGAAGCATCGCTCTGGATGTATTAAATAAAGAAAAAACCCTTGCTAGCTGAAAATTACCTTTTCTGACAGTTGCTAAGCGACCGCTGCGCGGGTATAAACCCTTGTCATTTGCACAGCCAAACCAATATCTTAAAATAAGCCAACACGCGGCAGACAGCAGTGGAAGTGAGCGCGTGTGATTACATCTGCTCTCTGTGAGACAGAGATACCGGCCTCCAGAAAAGCTGGAACATTAACCGAGTCTTTCAGGCGATTTCAGTCATCAGACGCGCAGGAATCGCTCAGATTGAGCTCAGGAAGCCGAGCGAACGCAGGGCTTACAGCCTCGACTGAGATGTGTGCAGCTTTATTAAATAACCACACTGTGAACTGAGAATAATGTCTCAGAGGACAAACTGGTCTAAGTTCAATTAAAACTATCTGTTCATTTAAAAACAGCATCTAATCTTAATCTTTAGTCATGAATCTAACAGCACTCACAGGAATGGGTCCCGCGAGCAATCTTTGAGCAGATGTAGGTCATGCATGTGTACAGGTCAGGGCTTCTTATCTCTGACGCTCGAGGTCCACTGTCCTGCAGACTGAGTCCTGTTCCTCTCCCTCCTGCATCTCCATATACTGTCCTAGCAAATAAAGGTGAAAAACCCAAAAGTCTATTTTATGATGAGACATGCCCTGTTTAAGGCATTTGAGTGTAATGGCTTTATTTTAATCAGTAAGATTGGATTATTTTTAGGTTATTATCAGTGGCCTGCAGCACAGACTAATGAGAGCAGAACATGAGACTGTGGAAGTTCAGACACGCAGCACTCATGCACCTCTGTAAAGCCATCTGGAACAGAGTCTGATACGGTTTGTCAAATGCATAAATGCTGAGCCGCATCAGTAGAGATGATGTAGTCGTGTGACAGGTACATGCTCACGGAGGCCCAGAGGCAGCCTTTCAATACCTTACCATTTACAGCTTTATTATTATTATTATTATTATTAATATTGTTATTGTGTCGTTATTATTACTACTACTACCATTATTATTATTATTATTACTATTTGTCCTCTTCTTGATCCTCCAAACTCCCCCTTGTTCCTGATGAATGAGTTTATTGTTAATATTGTTATTATTGCTACTATTACTAATTAATACTATTATTATTGCTATTTGTCATCTTCCTCATCCTCCAAATTTCCCCTCATTTCTGATGAATTGAGTTCATTATTATTATTGTCATCATTATTATTACTATTATTGCTTTCTACTATTGTTATGTCTGTTGTACTTTTCTACATGTTCCTTTGTTTATGCACGAACACACACACACACACTCACACAAACACACACACACACCAGTTTGTCGAGTGTGCTCAGGCTGTGCGCTCTCTTGTCTGTGTGATGTTGTATGTGTGAAGCATGCTGTTTGGATCTAGTTGGGTTTTCGGTTCAGTGCTGGGGTTCGATGCATTCATGCTCCATGTCTTGGCTTTATTCTCCCTGTGTGCTCTGTCCTGTGCTGCTCGTGTCTCTAGCTGCCGGTCAGTCTAGTGAGGCTATCGTCTGCCTGCTAATCTTCTTGCTTGTGTTTGCTGGTTTTATTTCTGTTTCTTGTTTTGCCCTCTCACGGGATATCTTGTTTTCAAGCCCTGTTGGCTTTAGTCTGGGCATTTGTTTTAGCCCATTTTTTGCATTGCTTTTTAATTTGTTAAAAAAGAAAGTGTCATACCCCACAATCTGTGTACCGAGCGCTCTGACACGTCACAGACAGACGTGAGCCGTGTGAAAGAGTCGCGTTCTGCTCATGGTTCCAGTCAGCCGGGCGGTGGCACATGTGAAGGTATAGTGCTGCTGGCTTCCTGTGGCCTGTACTTATAGACACACGTGTTTTCAGTGCGCAGCAGCTTCAGGAAGTCAGCCTGCAGAGACGAGAAGCTGCCGACTGAGGTGAAAATGTGATGATCAATGTGATTCAGAGGCTGAGAATAACACATGAGAAGAAAGCATTCGGATTAATACTGCTATAGATGTTTACAGAACCTTTAACCGGTTACTCTTCACAAATTAGGCTTAAACTGTTCAGAATTGAGACGGTTGTCCAAAATAGTAATGCTATTTCTGTTTAAAAACATAAATAAATAAATAAATAAATACATTGAAAGTCCACTTTTAGACATTCTACTAACTATAAGTAACTTTGCAACTACATGTCAACTAGCTGTCATTAGAGTATTAGTAGACTTATAGTTAGTAGAATATCTAAAGTGCACTATCAAAATAGAGTAATATACCATAAAATGCAGTAAATGCAAGAGTGTCTTGCTATGAACTGAGTGTATCAGACAGAGAATCAATGTGAAAATGTGTTGCATTTATTCATTTTTAAATATAGACAGATTTAAGAAAAAAATAATAAATGCAACACATTTTCACATTGTTTCTCTGACTGATGTTGTCAGTTGATGTATACTGAGGCAGTATTGTTCATTTTTCCACTGTGGATGTTTAAAGCATGTCAGATCTTGCTAATAATCAGTTCTCGTGTGATTAGCAGTGCGCACAGAGTATCAGCATGTCATTTTAATGTTTTGTATGTATACTGAAGTATTAAAAAGAGCTTTGGGGTCTTGTGTTTTACCATCTGATGGATATAAGACTTTGTCGATTCACAAAAACTGCTGACTTCTTATCGTTCATCTAAACGCCTGAGAAAATCAGATTCTGGACGTTGTGACCACAAACACACACACACACACACACACACACACACAGACACAGACACAGACACAGACACACACACACACACACACACACACACACACAGACACACACACACACACTTCCTGGCAGTTGACAGAGTTGCTCACAGCAGTGCCGTCTGTTTTCAGCAGATATTGTGACATCTGTCTGTCTGTCTGTTAGTTCAGTAATGAATCAGTCCTCTGCCACAGCAGAAAGCAGTTGACTAGTTACTGAAGGAACAGGACGAGGGCCGTCCGCCTCACATTGTAGCATTAAACTTACATCACGCTGTAACTGATTTTCCTTTCTCCTTTGATGCGGAGAATTGTCACTGGTTGCAGAGGTTGCAGTCAGCAGCAAAAAAAGTAATCCACTACAAACTACTGATTACTACTTTAAAACTGCACTTTGATTACATCACTGATTACCGCATTTAAAAAGTAATCAGACTACTAATTACTTTACTTTCAAGTTTACTTTACTTTTCAAGTTATCAAACCTAAACAAAAATACACTACAAAGGGAAACTCATAGTTCTTTCAGCAATTTAATATTGACTGAAAAATTACATCAAAACAGCAACAGTATTTTTTCCTGTTTACAGCGAAAATAATTTAAGATGCTCCGTCATATTTGATTGGGCACATAAGTATAATACTTCATTTGAATCTGTGAAGGGTCTACTTTTATTTGTGTACACTCACAATATCAAAAAAAAACAACATTGTGCTTTTGTAAAATAAAGAAAATAAACAGGGGGCGCTTTCAGCCGTCTCAGTCTCTGCAAACTTCTTTCTGAAACCAGTCACTAAAATGAACTGAAACTCAGCGAATACTTGACACACAGGCATGAGAAACATATCTATAGAAAAGTGTCTGCTTTTAAATGAAGTAAGTCACGTCGAAAACAAATATTCTCTGATAAAGTAATCCGTATGAAACCAGCGCGAGGTCCAGTCTTTCCCGTCTGAGCTCATTATCTGATTCTGTAATGTGAGACCAGACAGCGTTTAGCTACTGACCTGAGGTCAGTTTTATCATCAACAGATTTATCAATACAAACAATGTTGATAGACTAGACAGTTACAAAGGAGTGAGACAGTGATGATGCAGCGAAACATCCTCAGAACTTTGGCTACCGTTCTCTCAAAGTTATGTTAATAGAAGGCTCATTCAGAGTGACCTGGCCTTGAAACATGCTCTCCAGACATTAGCACAAAAACATTGTTCATGGATTTACTTCTAAAACATTTTAGATGGATGTTCATCTAATGTTTTTTTTTTTTAAATGCTACTTGTTTCAGAATGTTCAGAAAACGCTCGACAGTAACAATTTCATAATATATGTAAAATAATCAAATGGAATGAAATTCCCTTAACATTCACAAAACCAAGAATTTTTTAAAAAATGTTTTAAATAAACCAGACGCTTTGAACGTTCAGAAAGCATTTAGAAATAATGTTTTCATAACGTGATCATTAGCAACAAGAACATAGCAAAACATTCTTAGAACTTATTTATTTATTTATTTGCCAGGTAGGAAGGACCCTTAAAGCTGACGTGTGTCTTTTTTTTATGTTTTTATGGCAGCTTTAATAAGACGAGATGACTATAAGACTAACTGAAGAGTGATGACGCTTTCAGCACATTCATCTGTTTGCTTGAGCAGCTAGACATGTCAATCATGCGAGTTAAGGCGGGGTTATCTGTTTGACTGGCCAATGACAGGAGTATGTTTGAAAAAAAAATCAAGAAAAAAATAAATGAAGTAATATGAGATCCTTTAATATCTGTTCACATTATCAAAACAAATCAAAGCTCATTGTGCTGAAGTTCAGTCTGATTATTCTGCGCGGGTCTCTGCAGGGCAGCCAGCAAATTGGCGAGTGAGAAATGTTATTTTGAGGGTTTTTTCTGTCTGTAACCCCCACACTCAACACTCACCCCTGCAAATGAAGTTCTGTCCGTGTTAACACTGTAAATAAAGTATTCATGAATTCATTTGCAAGTGAAGAGAGCTCCGCGTAATTATCTCACTGAACAAATTTAATGCGCCTCATTCCTGTTCCGCATTATGAGAACACAACATCTTTCATCTTTAATTTTTTAACATTGCCTCTATAGGCTGCTGTTCTGTAGATTTCTGATGGCTGTAAATACACTATGGAACAGTTCAGAGGTCATTAGGAAATTCTTAATACAAGCTCATTCATTTCATGAATAAATGAATGAAAAAAGACTTCACAGCCATTAAATTATAAATGTACTGACCTGAGGTCACTGTTTTATCGTCAACAGATTTATCAATACAAACAATGTTGATAGACTAGACAGTTACAAAGGAGTGAGACAGTGATGATGCAGCAAAACATCCTCAGAACTTTGGCTACCGTTCTCTCAAAGTTATGTTAATAGAAGGCTCATTCAGAGTGACCTGGCCTTGAAACATGCTCTCCAGACATTAGCACAAAAACATTGTTCATGGATTTACTTCTAAAACATTTTAGATGGATGTTCATCTAATGTTTTTTTTTTTTAAATGCTACTTGTTTCAGAATGTTCAGAAAACGCTCGACAGTAACAATTTCATAATATATGTAAAATAATCAAATGGAATGAAATTCCCTTAACATTCACAAAACCAAGAATTTTTAAAAAAATGTTTTAAATAAACCAGACGCTTTGAACGTTCAGAAAGCATTTAGAAATAATGTTTTCATAACGTGATCATTAGCAACAAGAACATAGCAAAACATTCTTAGAACTTATTTATTTATTTATTTGCCAGGTAGGAAGGACCCTTAAAGCTGACGTGTGTCTTTTTTTTATGTTTTTATGGCAGCTTTAATAAGACGAGATGACTATAAGACTAACTGAAGAGTGATGACGCTTTCAGCACATTCATCTGTTTGCTTGAGCAGCTAGACATGTCAATCATGCGAGTTAAGGCGGGGTTATCTGTTTGACTGGCCAATGACAGGAGTATGTTTGAAAAAAAAATCAAGAAAAAAATAAATGAAGTAATATGAGATCCTTTAATATCTGTTCACATTATCAAAACAAATCAAAGCTCATTGTGCTGAAGTTCAGTCTGATTATTCTGCGCGGGTCTCTGCAGGGCAGCCAGCAAATTGGCGAGTGAGAAATGTTATTTTGAGGGTTTTTTCTGTCTGTAACCCCCACACTCAACACTCACCCCTGCAAATGAAGTTCTGTCCGTGTTAACACTGTAAATGAAGTATTCATGAATTCATTTGCAAGTGAAGAGAGCTCCGCGTAATTATCTCACTGAACAAATTTAATGCGCCTCATTCCTGTTCCGCATTATGAGAACACAACATCTTTCATCTTTAATTTTTTAACATTGCCTCTATAGGCTGCTGTTCTGTAGATTTCTGATGGCTGTAAATACACTATGGAACAGTTCAGAGGTCATTAGGAAATTCTTAATACAAGCTCATTCATTTCATGAATAAATGAATGAAAAAAGACTTCACAGCCATTAAATTATAAATGTAATCGGGCAACATGCATTTGATTTGTTAAATGAAATCCTGATTGAAGCACTAATGAGTCCGGTCCTTTGAACAGATGCGAGTTGTGAAGGGAATGTTCAGACATCCGTCTCTAGTAAATCTGCTCGTCCTATCCATCTAAAAGCACTGTGGACCTTCATGTGGTTTTACTGTGGTGTAGTACGATAAATCTGAGTTCAGTTACTTCTGAAGAGGAATCGCTTCTAGTCAGCTTAACCAAACTGGACTGAAAATGATTATGAATGTAATAAAGCAGACATATGTCTGATTAACTTAAATCAGGGGTCTCCAGACTCCTGGAGGTTTTAGTAAACCTAGTAAGACCCTGATTAGCTGGTTCAGGTGGGATTGATTAGGGTTGGAACTGAACTCTGCAGGACACCGGCCCTCCAGGACTGAGTTTGGAGACCCCTGACATAAATGTCATAATTATGGCTTCTGTTCTCTCTACTGCGTTAAGCTTTAACCCTTTCCTATACCAACTGTATGTGTGTGTGTGTGTATAATCGCTTCTAGTCAGCTTAACCAAACTGGACTGAAAATGATTATGAATGTAATAAAGCAGACATATGTCTGATTAACTTAAATCAGGGGTCTCCAGACTCCTGGAGGTTTTAGTAAACCTAGTAAGACCCTGATTAGCTGGTTCAGGTGGGATTGATTAGGGTTGGAACTGAACTCTGCAGGACACCGGCCCTCCAGGACTGAGTTTGGAGACCCCTGACATAAATGTCATAATTATGGCTTCTGATCTGTGTGTGTGTGTGTGTGTGTGTGTGTGAGTGTGTGTGTGTGTGAGAGAGAGAGACATCCATGAGACAGTATTTCGCCGCACATGTACATTATACATGGTTAGTTCTGATGTAACGGTCCAGCACTGGGACTTTTCACCGTATCACTGTTTGTTTCAGCGACTCTTTCTGCAGTTACATCGATACGCCAGTAGGTGGCTGTATTATAAGTGAGTATTGAATCATTCATTCAACCGATTCATTTAACAACACTTCAGGATTAAAACAAATGACTGAGTCATTGAATCATTTACTTTCAGAACCATTCAGGCAAAATACACCAATGTTGCTACGGATCTCTTGTGGATTTGTTAAGAACTATTGTTGTTGACACATAAATATTACATTTCATCTTCCTCTTTATTGCACTATTATATAAAAGCAATGTCACAACTGTGCTGTTAAAACAGACCAAACGGTTCAGATTAGTTATGGAGGCTTTTATACTACTGATATGAGAGACATGAAATCAGCACAGCTAGGAAATCTGTTTACTTGATATAATTTAGTGTACAAATATTTGACTATATAGGATTGATTTATTGGACTGATGTGTTCTAGTTTATGATCGAATAGCAGGATTCCTGAGGGATGAAAACAGCTTGAACTCAATATGGCACAGTGTATCATATGATATAAGACTCAATAACAGAACGAAATCAGCAAAGCCGAAACATTTCTCGTGCTAAAGCAGTTTTATTTCATAGTTCTGACTGGTGATTATCACTGGTTGAAGTGTTTGAGTAAATAGACAAATACACAAGCATATGATTATTAATAGCAGAAATACAGTCCAGTTTAACCCATGTGTCAGTACATTTTCAGTTATTAACAGTATTCAGCGCTTTTAACACGTAATGGAAGAGCAAAAAGTTTACTGCACATTTAGAGTTTTTAATGAGTTTTGCTTTGCCAGTTTTGCCCTTTGTAATGACACAAATGCAGCCAACCACAACATTTTATTTTGGCAACTTAAATATTCTTCCTGCTCCTCAGAGCGAATTCATTATTAGCAGGCTGCTTCAGCAGTCGTATGAATAATTCTGTTTTCCACACTGGCCTTTTTTATTGTGAAACTCACCAGCAAAGCCAGCGCTTGGTCTTGGTAATTGTGGCCTCTAATTATGGCAGCGCCACTGTATTTTGATCATTCTAATAAAGGGGGAAAACAATGGCCCATTTAAGATGCCACTCAGAGTAAGAGCTTATGTTTTAAACACCATTCCAAATTAAGGGAGATGCTTTAAAAGGATCTTCTTGTTTTTTTTTGTTTTTAATTAGGACACCATCTCTGGTGGAGTTTGTTTCAGACTTCACGATAAAAGCTGGTCGACGTCCAAGCGACTGTCAGACGAGAGGTTTTTCTCTCTTTTGAATGCGGAGGTTGTCAGAAGTGTCTGAGTTGAGATCATCCAGGAGCCGGCTTTAATCACATCTTATTGGCTCCTGTTTTTTTAATTGAAGACATGTTTCATTTCCCTGTGCATATTTATCAAAGCAGCAGGAGGCCGATGCTGGCGGATCTATGGAGGTGGAACTGTTTTTCCGTCAGAATCAGAGAGCCGTCACTGTGTGGAAAACCTGTCAGAGAAGCTCAGTAGGAAAGTGTTGTTACTGCAGATCACAGCACTGCTATTAGCTTCTCCATGCTTCTAGTCCTGGTTTGTTGATTTAACCACTGAACTGAGTCAAGTTGACTTTTCATTTAGCTGGATTGTCTCCCACTGAATAGTTCACACAGAGCTAGATGATTTTTGCCTGCTGATGCTGGGATTCATCTGTTTTCCAATCCGCCTTTCCTATGTAGACTGGTATGGTACATGCTTCACTCGGCTCTTACTGTGAGGTAACTGCAATAACACACGGAAATCTGTATCTTGTAAGCTCTATGGAATAATGAGGTAGTCTGAAGCACATCCAGTTAGCATTTAGAGATAAATACATAACATGTGTACAACTGATGCCGTGGTGAATCTCTATATTTTTCCAGTTTTGTTGATGTGGAGATGGTGTAAAATCAGGCGTGCTCCATCATGCCACGTTTGAGCAGCGTCCATCTCTCGCTCTCTCCAGACTGCTATCATTTACGATGGGTAAATCCACCATCCTGACCGTCAGCCTGCAGATTACATTTTTAGGGATGACTGTACATGTGAGCACCGGACCCGTTCTTTACTGTCACGCGTGGACACCGTTCACATCTTCTAGCGCCGTTAGCATTTTGTCACTCGCTGTTTGAAGCGGCCTGCTCTTATACACACAGTTTCTCTATAGCGACAAGACAAAACCAGCCTAATGATGAATGATCATCATATGAGGCACTATTCACTGCCGCAGTGAATAATACAAACACTTTCCCCCACAGTGTGTCCATTTTAAGCAGAAAAATGGATTCCATGGCAAAATATAATGACTATAGATCACATTTGTGATCAGACTTACAGAAAGATATCAGATCATTCAGCAGCAGGAGTTACTAGCGAGCGACAGTAGAGTGAGCGACCTCAACTAATAGAGTCTGATGAAGTTTCACAAGATAAAGAACAATGCACACACTGTAAAAAGGAATTGTTGAGAAAACTTACAAATTCAGTGCAATTAACCTGATGCTGTCACAGTCAGTTGCGGTGAAGAATAAATGTAGCTGGTTCTAGTTGCAGCAGTTATATTAAAAGACAAAAGATGAAGAGCAAACTAACCAAAGCAATGATGAGATAACTAAACCAAACTCAAGGCTAAATAGACAGGGAAGAGATAATTAACAGGACTACAGACAGGTGATGGAAATGATGAGTTACTATGGAGACAAACTAGTGGCGGGAGAATGGGAACAAAGGAAACAATGTAAACCAAACACAGGAAACAGTCAGACATGTGACAGATACATCCAGATTTTACGTACGTTATCTCATCTGTTGTAATTGTCGTAAATAACACTACTTCGTTTTGTCTATTTGGATTTGTTTGTTCACTAAATGCTAAATGCCTCATTCACACAATGCATTCAAGGCAGCTACAGATTTTTTTATTCAACTATTTTTCAGTTATTAGGTAGTCATTTATAGTTTTGTAGGACACTTAATATGTGAAGCAAACTGTGCAATCTTTGTGCATCATGACTTTACAAAGCTGTTTGGGATGTTGTTTTAACCCTAACCCTAACCCTAAGTAAATCATTAAACAGGATATTCCTTGAATCATAAATAAACGAGAAAACAAATCATTTTTTAAAAGAAAATACTTGTTCATTTACCAAAACAATATAATATAAACAGATTGAACTGTGTGCACTTATAATAATCAATTTGACCCCTGAACACTGTTGACCCTTTAACCAACCCGTAAACCTACCCACACCACTAAACCAGTCCCTAACCTAACCTAACCTTACCTAACCTTACCTAACCTTACCCGCATCACACCTCAACAACAGCAGAAGTGTTGTGCATCAACACAAGCTTTTAATCATTTTATAACATCTGTTAAAATCATTTGTAGGTTTTCAATAAGTGCTTGATCAAATGGAATTGAAAGTTTAATGACATCTGTAAGCATTTTAACTTACATGAAATAATCATTTGTTAAATGTTTAATACGTTCATTAGTAAACATTAACAAGCACATTATCTCACGTTTCTAACTCTTTGAATATATATTAACTGATGATCCATTAAGCATTATATAATGTTTGTTAATGATTTATTAATGAAAGCTATTATAAAGTGTTACCCGACTGAGTTATTTGTGATCTAAATCTGCTGTAAAATGGCGAGCTGAATGAACTGCTTGAATGTGTATATGACCACACGTGTGTGTCCGTCTGTACGGGTGGGCTACTTTAGGTAAAAAATATAAATAATGTTAAATTAGTACAGATTTGTGGCAGTGCATCAGCCTGCTGCTGTGGCAGGTTCAAATGATGTAAATCTAGTAGTTGAGTAGCGTTTCTCTAAAAATGTCTACACATTTTGCACCGTGTGATGTCTGCTTTTATATTGTATCGGGGTCACGGGGGGTAATGAGCACTGCATCTCTCTGTGTGGTGGCCTTCAAGAAAACAGAAAACCTCGCTTCAGCTTCAGCTGCGTTACCTATTCCGACTCACAGAGGAAAGAGTTCACGCAACATCTCAACACTGCGCTTTGATTAAATATAGTTCACCCTCATGGGTGAGATGTAAAAAATCAGACCAAACCGCAACTTAATTAATCAAAACCAACAATACAACTGCAGCACCATAATTATTCAGGATAATGAGTCACATGCAAAATCCACTTTCCTGAAAAACCTGAAAGAGCACAATGCTTGTGTTTCAGGCACGAGTGTCAAGTCCGAGCCAGCGAGAGCAGGTACATCTCAGAATAAATGCTAACTAATGAAGCATTTGTTTTGATTGGGCCAAATGTCTCAGCTCATTACATGTATTATGCTAATAAACTCAGGCGGCTGAGGATGAAAATACATTTGCATTACGTTGATGGCCAGATCCGCAGTAAACAGCATCCAAACCCTGAATCTGCCTTGATCCAGCATGAAAGAGCTGTAAATTTGGGGGATTTAATCTTGACTACTTTCAGTTTGGTTTTTAATCATCAAATAAGCATGCAAAGACTCAATATAGTTTGCGAAAGCACTGATTTTTGGACACACAAACAGAAGCGCTCTATAGTTTGAAAACAAGAGAAATGATTGCAGCCAAAGCCATTTCACAACAATTTCAGCAAGATGATACTTGATTGCTGAAACATCACGGCTACTTTAAAAGCTTGTTTACTTTTACATTCGAGCTATTACTGAAATCGGATTGCTAAATCCAGCTGCTAAATATACTGCAACAGACTGACTTTGAACAAGATTATGTGACTCCAATGCAAACTGACTCGATTAAACTTTTATTTGGAGAGACTGTAAATTGATCTGTCCAGCACGTGCAGCACACTGTATTTTCATCAGCCGGATCTGAGCAAGCAATTACTGCGCTTACTGAACAAATCATATTAATTAATCTTGAATCCAGCTATAATGTGAAAAGCACAGTTCCTGCTGATGAGAATGTAATTTCTCAGCATATGCTGAACTCCACTGCACGCCAGCGTATGGTGAATCAAGTTTAATTTTCACACAAATTTTACACAAAATGACTGTCCATCTGCTGGGTTTCAGCATCACAGTATTAACAGGATTTATGAAAGCACACAGGCTGAGAGAGAGAGAGAGAGTCCAGATGAACCTCAACATCACTGAACACTGAGGGAGACAAGTGATCAAATAATAAGACGGGCTGAAGCCGTACAGTTAGTTTGTCTGTAGAGATTCACATTTATTCAGGGAGCGTAACGGCAGCAGGTCAGACAGGTAAATAACACACAGTGTGTGCTGCTGTAAAATAACCTGAGGGTGAGCAGACACAGTTCATATACACGTGCCTCTCCAGATACAAACACATTATATCACAGCAGACAAACACACACATTTAGCAGTCACTGCACACTCTCAGAAAAAGGGTACAAAAGCTGTCAGTGGGGCGGCGATTCCCTTTCAAAAAGTACAATATTGCACCTTATTTACCCCTAAAGAGTGTATAGTAGCTTAAGTGTACATAACAGTATCACCTCAGTGACGGTTTTTTTTTTTTCTGAGAGTGAAATATTTAAGAATTTGTGAAATCAAATGCTTTTTTCATCCCTGCTCCATCTAGACAAGTATAACAGTACACATATAACACACCATATACACTAAATACATAGTGTACAAAATGTGCAATACTGGACACACTTTCAGAACGCCTCACAATGTAACACACATGCATATGAAATGTGAAATGAGCAGCACGTGCATCTCTAAAAAGTTGAATAATGTCAGTGGAAAAGCAGTCTGACCCACATTCTATGGATTATTCACAGGATCTCCGGCTGTATTCTGCATTTGACTGTTGTAAGCAATCACTCATGCATTGTGGACTCATCAAAATCCCATTCAGGATTCCAATTCAATTTCAGAAATTACATAGTGAGTAACAAGGGAAAATGCAGAAGTGCCTTCTAGAAGGAAAACACAATGTTAATTACACACATTTCGTGGCTTAAGTCATGAAAATGTTCAGAAACAAAGAAACTTCATCAGTGCAGAGAGATGAGACGGCCAGAGACAGAAGCGCTGTATGTACATACTGTATATACGTCTGTTTTCTTCCCAGTTTCTGCTAAAAAGTTATTATTTTTAATGAGACGACAGCCGTCAGCTTTTCTGACATTCAAAGATGAACTTCTAAAACTACTCCAAGCACATCAAACACACATGTCATGTGTGGGTCTCTCGGGTTGAGCGCTCTGAATGTGGGACTTCATGCATACAGATGAACATGAGCGAATGCTCTCAGAGAAACAGAAGAACAGCAGAGGAGCTTCGACACAGCAGCCAACCAAACCTCAGAGGCGTGCGTGGCTGGATCACACACACAAACGCTGGCGAGCAGAGGCGCGGATCTGGGCTAATGGGGGATGATGGGATGTGCTGTGTGTCGGAGAGATCGGCTTCTTCTCGTCCCGTCGATCTGAAAGGTCCCGCACATAAACGGGATTAATGCAGAGCCCCATCGGCAATCATTACACATTCTCTTTAACGCACGCACAACTCCAAAGAAGCATTTGGCCTGCCGTTTGTAAATTATTCAAAGCAGAAAATTGAAAGTAAAATCACAAAGGGAGTGGATTTGTGGAAAAGAGGAGGAGGGGAGCTCGACAGGAATAGATCAGCTGGAATGGGTTCGTCTGTATGTGTGGGGTTTAAACTGCTTTAATAGTATATATTCAGCTTTGTCAAGTTTACCACATTAGTCAGAGCTTTCAGACACACAACCACCGTTTTATTTTAATGCATTTCTTACATTGGCACATCATTCTGAGACCAATGAACATCTCGTTTAAAACCTGAAACCAACGATGAGGATTTGAACATTTTAAACAGAAACTTTATGGAGTAAATTTATTATGGTTTCAGATTCTGTCACTAAACCAAATTCAATCCTTTGTCCAAAAACATTCCATTTTATTATCTATGTTTGTGTCCATATTTATTCTGAGTTATTATAGCTAACTAACACTAAAACCATAAAGACAAAATCACAACATATTACTAAACTTCACCTGAAATTAAAATGCAAAGGGAAAATATAAAAATAAAAACTCTATAAACAGTATGTGAGACACTAAAATAACCCTGTTACAGGAAAATGTGTGAAATATGTTTCACATTAAAATATCCTTTGTGTAGTAATACATATGATAGTTGAGACACAGATCGTCTCCAGCAGCGTCTCAACACAGAGAGGGAATGTACGAGGAAACATGGACAGATGCTTCACAAATAACACATCCTTCATTTCTCTCCAATTAAGCAGAGGCAAACTACACCTTAACTAAACAATCTACTCTTCACACATCTCCTCAGGTAGACCAAACATAGACTGCAGATAAATTCAGAGTAATTGTTCTGTGCAGTGAAACCGATCATGACCGTTTTCAGAGGAGAGGCTGTAAAAAACAAGAGTCTTCAGCAGTGGCTCATTTTACAGCTTCATCCGGCGAACAAAAGCTGAGACGCGGCACGAGCCTCTACAGCGATGAGCTTGGATGAAATATAGTTCAAGAGGAGCGGCTGCGTTTCACTCACACCATGCCTTTGTCATTTATTAGTAATAGAACATAAATAAGCGAGCGTTCTCTCCGTTCCTCAGCGCTGAAGTATTACGCTCGCTCTGAGTAATAAATGTTATGTTATGCATTCTAGGATTTTTCTCCATTTAATGCAAGTGCATGGGGCTCAACGTAGACCATTTTTGACGGTCCAAAATCCATATTTAAGCAGCCTCAAAGTAATCCACATGAGCCCAGCCGACAAATAAGGGTCTTCACTAGCATAAAATGATCTGCTTTTAAACATGCACTTTTAATTGTTCGTCTTGGTCCAGCTTGGTTTGGATCACGGCCGGTTGCGTGACAGACGCATGTTGAAAAGTTCACACAGATGCGGTGACACAAGAACCGCCTCATCGTTACAAGTGTAATGTGATAAGTCATAATTTAGTATTACACTCAGAAATTATCTAAATAATAAACACTATAAACATAATAAAATAATAAAAAACTATAAACAAAGCCTGGGCTATTTTCGTTCCCCTCACATCAAAACAAATCATTTAAATGTAACAACATCGTTGTTCAGAACAGAACAAATAGAAGCAACTATAATTATCATATAATATTATAAAATAAAATAAACAAAAACACCATGCAATAAAACATTTCAAATAAATAAAATAGCTTTGTAGACTGAAATTTGATGAACTGAATCTCTATTGGCGCAGCGTGAGCGACCCTTTAATGCGACTCTGTAGTCGAACAAATGCTGCTTGTTACAAAGACACACACAGCGGTCATCGTCTGCTGCTTTAAAAAAATCAATAGATTCATTAATCACCAAAACAAATAATCCATTCAGCAAAACCAAACACAGCAGCCACTGCCAATGTCACATCTACCCGTGGCCATCATCTATCAAGCTTATTTATAACTATATAACAGTGCAGTATGCAAATCAACCTGAAGTGATTAAAGAGTTTTAAGCACATGCAAATGGCCGGCTGTGTGGCGGCTTCATTAGTGTGGCGGTAATGTGCCGAGCGGGAATAACCGCAGAACCACAGAGAAACAAAGAGAGACGGCCGCAGAACAAAGACTGAGTTACAGAAGACAAACCGGCCCTGACGTTACAGCATTCTGCTGTTAATTCTCCTGACCAGTCCTGTCACAAACAGCCACGATGAATCCAGCTCTGGAGCCACTGTAAAGCAATTACAGAAGCTCCTCCAACAGCGCGGCCCTTGATCAGAGCTCATTAAACACAATGACACGCCGCAGTCTAGTTAGAAAGACTTTTATTATCATGCCGACTGCTGCTTTGTCCCTCTGGTGCCTGTGCTGATGAAGGTTACACAACTAACAGCCTCGCACCTGAGTGTTTACCACGAAACAGTTTTAGCTGATGGAGGAGGTCTCATGTTTGTGTGTAAGGAGTGTAACATGGATCATTGATTGTTGTCTCAGTGGTTCACTCCACATGCTCTCTCTTCTTATAAAACACAAATTCAACTGGCAAATCAGACATTGCTGCAGAATGAATCTTAAAAATGAACATTATTCTTTACCCGCACTGACCGACAGTGTTATTTCAGTGTCACTGATATGCTATTATAGTTTGCGATAATATCTTGAATTAGATTTCTAAATTCTGTTTTCATTTAAATTTTAGATTAAGCTTTAGTAGATTTGTTGTGTTTTGTCATTTTTATTATTATTTTTAATATGGATATATTGCTTTTATTAATTAGCTATTTTAGTATTACAAGTTAACGATGAGAAATGCTACCTTGGCAACTATCTGAAATAAAATAAATGTAAGTTTTATATATCTGTTTTCACTTGAAATTTAAAGTTTTAGTAGTTTTGTTGTATTTTTCAATTTTTATTTATTTATTTATTGTTTTAATGGCTATTTGGTTTTTATTATTATTTGTAATTACTTTTTGTTATTTTAGTAATCCAAGTTAATGATGACAAATGCTGCCTTGGCAACTATCTGAAATAAAATATATATTTTTATTATTATTATCATTTTATTTTATTTCAGTTAATGATTATTTCAAGTAATTAAATGCTTTTCCAGGGTTTTAGTTGAATACAATATTCATTATTCAATAATGATATTCAAATGATATTCATTTAGCTTTGTGGTTATTATCTTGAAGCTGAGCTCAAGACCCAGACTTACAGAAGCTGATGGTCGCCGTGTTTCCCATCATTCATGCTCATGAGGTCATACAGTAAGAGAGTGTGTGTGTGTGTGTGTGTGTGTGTGTGTGTGTGTGTGTGTGTGTGTGTGTGTGTGTGATGTGTGTGAGGGCAATAGAATATACGGTCTGTACAGTAGAAAAACCATTACGCCTATGGGATGTCCCCACAAGGATAGCAAACCAGACGTGTGTGTGTGTGTGTGTGTGTGTGTGTGTGTTTTTTCTGCATTAACCTGATCTAGTTCAAGGTCAACAGCTTCATCACACACAGGTCACAGTGAGGTCATCAGGGGTCAAACCAACATCAGCGTCAAGCAGAGCTTCTAACCCGACTGTGTGTGATCTGGACAGAGTAACTTAATAAAGATCCCAATCCATCACACGCTGACCAGTGAGTGTCTTTCCTTCATCTCAAATGGCTAAACCACTTTTCAAAAAGCAAATGAAGATCCAGACTCCAGAGTGTTGTGTGTGTTTTAGACAGGAATAATATTCTCTCTCATCTGGATGTGATTGATGGTGATCGGAGAACAGACTCTAAGGACAAAGAGCTTCATTAAAAGTATATCTCAGAGCTGAAAACTGCTGAGGCAAAGGATTTTAAAGAGAATATCGTGAAGGACGTTCTCACTAAATCACTACAAACCAACAACAAAAGAAATCCTTTTAGCAGGAGATATTATAGAAACAGACTGTATATAAAGAACATCTATCTTCCCAAATGAAGAGACAGAGAGGCTCTTTAAGAAGACCAGACGTCCTGTGGATATATCGCTCTATATTTTAAGTTACATTGATCACGTCAGAACGAATGGCTCGAGCAGCCAGGAGGATCCAGAGAGCGAGAGCGAGCCAGCGAGGGAGGGAGGGAAAGAGGAGGTGATCCTAAATCGAGTGGAAAAAGGTTACTGTCAGGGTCAACATCAGCATTACTGAAAATGTCACCCGTATGAGACGGACACTTCAGTTTCACTGACACAGAGCAAACACACGGGCCATATGTGGCCTTAAAGTCACACTTAATTGGAGAATTCCCTGAGTAAATAAAGAAGGTGACATTTCGCCTCCTGTTCAGGTCCAGAATGCTAAACTGACTACTGGCCTGAAATGTCAAGATGGAATAATTTCAGCCGATATTCCTGTCCTATAGTCTGCCCTGAGAAAATCACAAAGGTCAAGCTTTCATCTGACAGGCGTTTAGCTGAAGCAGAGGACGTCTACAGCGATCACAGAGAAGCGTCCGGTCAGTGGCCTCCAGACCTGGACGCTTGTGAAGGTCTCGTTACTGACGAGCATCAGATGAGCAAACACAGGATCAGATTCAGCTGCTGAAGAAACGACTGAAACTACCAGACAGACACTGCTGAGGCTTTCAGCGCTTAGCATCTCTTTCCTCACTCGGGATTTGATCACACTCGATTGAAAATGAAAACAAGATCATTAAATATTCAGCATAAAGGGGCCGTGTGACCGTGTAGCATACTACTGTATGAAATGTTTATGATCGTGTATAAATGTAGATAGTTAGCTAGGAATTCAGTGCAGAAACTTGGCTTTCCCAGTTGGTGCATGTAATATCAATCGTAAGGAGTTGCTGTGAAAACTGACACTGCAGTTAAGGTATTTATTCTGTGAGGTATTTATTAGGAACAATAATCAATATTTCCCCAAAAATTATAATTTCAGCAGTTACTAATTTTGCCAAAATCACTTGAACACGCATCTCAAACTCTTAAGAAAGTTCAGTAACACTTTATTTTAAGGACCAATTTTCACTATTAACTAGTTGCTTATTGGCATGCATATTACTAGCTTATTGGCTGTTTATTAGTACTTATAAAGCACATATAATAATGCCTTATTCTGCATGACCACATTTTAGATCCCTTAATACCTAAACTTAACAACTACCTTACTAACTATTAATAAGCAGCACATTAGGATTTTATTGAGGGATAACTCTTAGTTAATAGTGAATATGTGTTCCCTAATCTAAAGTGTTACCGAAAGAACTTGCCTTGAAGATTTCAAGCACCTCAGCGGCCGGAGCAGCTTGTTAGAAGTCATTTGTAAGAAAATAAAATTCTCTCCGATGATTTGATGCCTGTTCGTGAAGCTGAATAAAACATGCAGCAGAATCCTTCATAAACAATTATTGCAGATCGCGCACAATAAACACTCTCTGAATAAGAGACTCTGCTGCTCTGTTAGCTTTATTCCAATTAACCAACACGCTTGATTAACAAACACACCCTTAAACCGCCTCTGATCGTTTAATGATCAGTTGCATTAGAGGTAATTAGCTGCAAGATTGTGCTCCTCAAAGAAAACTCAGAGGCTTGAGAGTAATTAATGGCAGGACGGACACAGTGAGGTCATAGAACGTAATAGATAATACACTTAGTAAGTATAGTAATTGCATAGATGGAGAATCAAATATAGTATTCGAAGATCTTGATTACAGAGTTGTGAAGTCCTAATAGGTGGTATAATGAGGCAAACGAGCTAATTACGTCCTAATGACATCTTTAACGTGGAAATGAAACAATGGCGTCTGCTCCGGAGAGACGCGGCAGGTTGGACTCATCTTCATCAGGAGGGAGGAGATTTTCTCCGGCACGTGAATTTGATTCATAATGCCGTCAGAGTGTAATGCTGTATGAAAGAGCTGTGCTCCTTATACTGACTCTTCAATCAATTAGACCCAGATTAGGAGTTTAAATGAGCTCTCGTCCGCACTGCGGATGCCATGAAACGCAGACACGGTGAGCTCCGCTGTCCTCAGAAAAACAGCAGTCCGGAGCTGTTATTTCCCAGCCGTCCCGGTTCTCCCTGGAGGATGAACGCAGTTTCCACACCGGCAGGGCAGATTTATCACTGCTATATGACCACAGAAAACAACAGCTGGATCTGCTGGAAGTGGGACAAAGCTCCATACAGACCATCAACATGGTGTATAAGTTCATGAATTTAAACAATCCGGGATAAATGCTTGGTTTGACCTTTACTGTGCTAATGAGTGACCCACAAACCCCTGCAGCATCTCTGCGCCTCGTGTTCTGGATCATGAACAGCTGCATCAGTTAGCAGTCTCCAATCATTACTCGGCCAATTAATCAATGTTTTTGTTTCATATCATATTTATTAGTTCAAGTACAAAAGGTTCCACTTGTCTTAATCAATTCGTTTTGAACACGTCATGCTTCTTGCACTCGAATTGTAATTAATAATATGTGCCTGGTGTTGTGTAATTCAATCAAACTATGTTCTGCAGGAGAAAAAGTTTCTTTGCACTTACACAAGCACATGCACTAGGGCCCTGCTGGACTGCTGTAGAGCCGCTGCGGTCCGGGGCCTCAAGATGGCTTAAAATGATTTAAAATAAAATAAAATTTGCTTTAAAGAGCTAAAAAACTCAAGATGTAAGCTGATGTCATATTTCTCATTCTAATTCATTTCTTTAACACCTGTCTTTTTAAAAGTGTGGTTTGTAGACCTGGGACAGTCATGGGAATTAGAAAAAGAAAAAAAAACTCAGGGACATTTCTATATAAAAATATAAATTTTTTTTAGTTGTCCAGTTCTAAAATATTGTATTCGGTAAAAATTACTGAGAAATCGCTAATTATGAGTGAAAAATATAAATAAATAAACCTGCATTCACAAATGACAAGAAAAGTCATGTAAATTCATTAATAATGGTGTAAAGCCTGAAAAACATTCAGTTATTGAAACAGCTTGTGTAATTATGGATTTTTTAAAATAAAGCAATAAGCCCCAAGAAGCCGTGGTTTACAGTGAATTTATAACAGCTAAGACGCGAAGGCCTAACAGGCATGACGCGAAGCGGGCTTATTGCTTTTATAAAACGGTTATTCCATATACGTAGTAAGGTTTCACAAAATAAAACAGAGCAAATAAAGTGTAATGATATTAATAAAAACAGTATTCTTCCACCAAACAATGTAGTTCCTCAGAAACAGTTGTGGTTGCAACAAAGTGGTTGCCGAGCAACAGACAAACGTAAACAAAGGTGTATGTTACTTTGTAGAGTCATTTACAACAGCTTCGAACGCGGCTCAGCCAATCAGAATCAAGCACCGGAACTATCCGCTTTATACATTTCAATTAAATGTTATTATAAATATGATTTAATACTCTTACTCTATTATTATATTATCTACATTACTATTACTATAACTATTTAAATATGTAATGAAAATAATTTACATCACAGCCCCTAATTTCTGTACACAAAAACAAAACAAACAAAAAGTTTAAAAATTATCAGTTTTTTTTTTTTGTACAGCGGAAGAATCAGAAATATCTCGGGGGCCTTCAAATGCTATCTTTGACAATGAGGTGCCTCGGAGTCAGAAAGATCAAGAGTTATCTGTGGTGACACAAGGAAGTTTTTTTAGCTTCACAAAAGAACAGCAAACCTCCAGAAAGATCTGAAGAATCGGATGAATTCAGCTGTCGTTGGAGATGTGAGTGTGTGTGTGGCAGGAGTCCGACCCGATGCGGGACATCAGACCCGGAGCCCACCGCCATCTGTCAGACCTCTGATGTGAATGCCATCACACATCCACATTTATCCTTCAGTTTTTAATTGATAAAAAATGGATACATTCAGGATCAGGATAATGACAGGGCAGGAGATCAGGAAATAACACAAACTAAACTCGATGCCATCACATAGTGTGTTGGACTCTACTAACTGCTAGTTGACATGTAGTTGCAAAGTTACTTACTGTTAATAGAATGTCTAAAGTGGACTATCGAAATAAAGTGTTACCAACAAAGTAATATTGTGAAAGAACAGCATTTCTTTTAGAAATCTTTGAACCATTATTAATGTTAACTTCTGACTAGACTAGACACACTTTTATTCTAAAACATTTGATAGAAACATGATACATTACACCTGAGATGCATATTAGTTCAAATTCATATTAATGCAGAGGGTGAATCTGATTTCTGTGTCAGTTTTACTGAAGGATGTTCAGTGAATCCAGCATCCAGTCTTTGCATGAATAACACTGAGGGTTAATTATCACAGGACAAGGCACGTTTCTATTAGTGAGAGGATCGAAAGGCCATTGTTTTTGTGTCAGATCCAATTAGATTTATAATTGGCTATCAACGATTGCATGCTGTTTGGGGAGTGTTGTGGTTTGCTGTGAAAATTGGTGAACTTGTGTTCTAGTATCAAAAATGACCGATCTCAACACAATCGAAAGAAAAGCAATCAGATTCATCCCTCTGGCCTCAAACGGGCCAAGACTCTTGAGATCCCAACGACTGTCACTGGGACACGTAACCCGTCCCACAAGACACGTCAAAAAAGGGGAGATGTTAAATCAATACGTCAAAATCGAACTGAACCTGCCAATCATATCAGTAACATGGAAGCAAAGTTCACAGCAACAGACCGATCAGTCAATATGAAATATCAGAGTCCCAGTGAACCTCGACTCCAGCGGTTTGTACAAAAGCAGACGCGTGTCCCATTGATCTGTGGGTGGACCGAGGCAGGGAGACGTCTCCAGAAGCAGGTGTCAGCATGTCGAGAGAGGTTCAGTACCAACGCTTCTCATTACAGCCTCTCACACAGCTCATGTCCTGGGGAAGCTCACACTGACAGAACCACATGCTTTTGTGGCAAGATTAAAAAGAAAAACACAAAGAAAGATGCATATTTGCAGCTCTGACTGACAGACAGCATACCTGTTCTTTCACGATACCGGCAAAATAATAATGCAGAATGTCTTTGAGATGGAAGTTGCCTCTTCAGCAGGGTCTGTAATGGACAAAAACCCTGTCAGACAGACTCCATCCCGAACTAAAGAAACTCTCCCATCCAGCCAGAAATCCTCTGAAGTGTGTTACTCCAAGCATAAATCTCATTGAAAAGCCTAAACAGCACAGACAATATTCACTTCATGCACAAATATGAAGCAATCAGGCATTCTCTTTGGACAGCAACGCCTGGTCTCTTGCAGCAAAGCAGGTGTCAGCATGTCGAGAGAGGTTCAGTACCAACGCTTCTCATTACAGCCTCTCACACAGCTCATGTCCTGGGGAAGCTTACACTGACAGAACCACATGCTTTTGTGGCAAGATTAAAAAGAAAAACACAAAGAAAGATGCATATTTGCAGCTCTGACTGACAGACAGCATACCTGTTCTTTCACGATACCGGCAAAATAATAATGCAGAATGTCTTTGAGATGGAAGTTGCCTCTTCAGCAGTGTCTGTAACGGACAAAAACTCCATCCCGAACGAAAGAAACTCTCCCGTCCAGCCAGAGATCCACTGAAGCGTGTTACTCCAAGCATAAACCTCATTGAAAAGCCAAAAAAAGTTCACTTCATGCACAAAAATGAAGCAATCAGGCATTCTCTTTGGACAGCAACGCCTGGTCTCTTGCAGCAAGGATTCATGCACGGCAGTACTGATCAGATACTCACTGCTGCCTCCGTCTTCAAAAATACAGGCTTCAAACTTTATATCCTTTGTGATCTCAAAGGCCGAGCTTCTTAAATGTTTATGTGTCAAATGTTACATGCTCTGTGGCGAGCCAGAAGCACTATGCCATCTGGAGTGTACTGTACTTTCATTTCTTTCCACAAAACGGCACAGTGTTTCAAACTTAACAAGGTTTTAGCATTGAGTGAAACTGTGAAAACTTCTTCCTACATCTTTCTAAACTAACGTGTGACAGCAGAGACTCTGAGCAGCTGCTGTAATGCCGTTATACCGCAGTCTTTACTCTCTGAGCTGTAATTGCTTGGGCTCAGAGCCCAACACTAGTGCAATACGAAGAAATAGAGAGTGGTAGAGTAACAACAACAACAAAACACAGCTCCAAACACCCACATATCGGCCATTACATCAACAACACGTCCCTCGCCACGCAGAGAAATCTTCTTTTCTATAAAACACAAGAATCTATGACGTTCTCAAGTTACATGTTCAATTCAGCATCAGAAAGAGACTCAAAACAAACAAGTGTTTGGACGTAACTGTAGTTTATCTGTGACACACCGGTCTGTTTATGGGTCTGACATTTCTCTTTAGGACGGAGGTGCTCTTCCTCCTCTCCATTAAGTAACATTATTTACTGAGCCTGGCCTTCGAGAGGCTCAGGAGAGACGGCAGACGAAATCCAAGAGTGTCGATGAGCTAGTCGCCGCTTGAAAAGGGAGTGTTAACACGGTAACGCGACAGCCGAACAAGTCTGGAGAACGTCAGAGGCCAAAAGGCATTACCATCCGCTCTGACAGTCCGTAAAAGCCATTAGCCCTTCTAAAACTGACAGCTCCCGATCTCGTGACTGTGAGCTGATGCAATGCGAATGCGCATAACAATACAGATTGTGTCAAAGCAACTGAACAGCATTAATTAGGAAAATAGTGTGTCAATAATGCAAATTGACAATAGTAAACACTAATTTTTCAGTTAAAGACAGTTCATCATTGAATTCAGTGATGTCATCATCCAGCTCAGTTCAGTTTAAATAGTATCTGTGCAATCAAGTCAACGATATCGCTGGAAATAAAGTGTCCCCAACTAAGCAAGCCAGAGCCGACAGCGGCAAGGAACCAAAACTCCATCGGTGACAGAATGGAGAAAAAACCTTGGGAGAAACCAGGCTCAGTCAGGGGGCCAGTTCTCCTCTGGCCAGACAAAACCAGCAGTTCAATTTCAGGCTAGCAAATATATAGAGAGAGAGAGAGAGAGAGAGAGAGAGAGAGAAGGTGGTTAGCTACACCTGATTGAGTTTGAATGAACACTGGTAACTGAAACACTTTTCTAGCGGGTTAATTAAAATCACCAAAAGCATTTTATATGAGGTTAATTAGATAATGCATAAATGAGCTTAAACTGAATTACAGACTAGTTAGAATGTGTGTCACATTGTGCATACTCTCTTTCTGTAAAAGCACACTAAAATACGAAAAACTAATAACTCAAGCACAAAGACCACAACATTGTGTTACAAAAACTATTTTCATATTAAGTCTTTGGATTAATTTTACACTTTCCCATCAACTGCAACATTATTTTCATCTACTCAATACAGCCAGAGTAAAAGTGACTAAAATGAATGAATATGACATTATGAAACATGGACAAAATTAAAGGTTATTTTCATTAAAAGACATAAACTCTGACTAAAGCCAAGAGCAAGTGAGCGCAGCTGGCTGTGCTGCGTGTGAGATGAGAACTCAAACATGAGCCCTGCAGCCGATGATGAACCATCTCCAACTCATATTCCTCTCGTTTTCAGTGGAGTCCAACTCCTGCAGCCAAGACAGTGGCTCAGGAATCAATCCACAGACCCAACAGTAACTGCAGAGCCAAGATTCTGACCCGACCGAGCTGAGGAGTCTCATCTCCCGCCTGCAGAAACTCACTGTCAGCATCTTACAGCACAAACTCCTGCCTGAGAGCGCCCTCGAGCATCAGCAGGAGCAGCTGCGGCCCGTATCGACTGCCTCCAACTGATCCGTGCCGGGAGTCGTGTCTTTGTGTTCAGTTGAAGTTCATATGGAAAACAGGAGGGAACTGCAACATTCCTGTTATCAAGGAGGGCATGCAAAAACATAACGTCAGCTTGTGTTCAAGTGAGACCATGCAAATACTGAGTCCATCCAAGCAGAGCCAAACACATGAAATCCACACTAATTTAGCAGGAAAGAACTGCTGTAAAGGAAGAGCACACAGACATCTCCGTCTCCAGAGGATTGACGCTGTTTAGGATGGATGCACAGAAGATTCTCAGAGGCACGTTCTGACCTATAAACTCCCCGCTGGGCAGAATCTGCGGCACCTGTAAAATCAATCTCTCTCTCTCGCTAGATGGAAGCCATTGTTGATAATTGTTTGAGCTGCCAGTGTTTTCTTCCGCTGTGGCTGTGCTGGACCTGGAGAGCGGAGATACTGTATTCAGTCTGGATCCCTAGGTAGCAGGCCTCTCTCTCATGGGCGATTGGAGCGCTCTCTTATTGGGTGCACTGAAGCGAGGGAGGATTTGAAGCCGAACTGGCTCACCGTGCTCTGGGTCTCCTAGCTTGCTCTGGAGAATGTCCTGGCACCGAATCAAAGGCTGAATCCATGACCAACCTGATCTGACTCTGTCTCTGGGGCAGGAGAAGGTCTCTGACCAGATCGAGAGAGCGGCAAAAGGCCGGGGAGATTATCCTCTTCTGCTAGAGCGGGACAACAGGAGAGAAAGAAGACAACACAGGGGGGAGATGTGAAGAAATGCTCATGTCTTCTAGTGATGCACACTTACTTCAAGCACAAGAAGTCGAAGGAAATGGCGAATGACCCATTCCATTGATTCAATTTGCCTCTGATGCGCTCTCAAACAACAGAGAGACAATTTAGAAACACTTTCCACCTTAAACGACTTCAGTGCCACAAAACAGACATATGAATATTGCAGAAGTGCAAGAATAAGCACACACAAGTCAGCAGATCCAAAAAGATAGCGCGGAGGCCAGACGATGCTGATGCTGCATGCATTTTTCATTACTTGAGTCTGCGGGTTTGCTATGCAAAATGCACAACGGACTATTACAGAGATATCAGAAGAATATGCAGTGAGAAAGCAACACTACAACATAGCATAACACTGCACTATGCACACACTTATGAAGTCATGAGCATTTTGATTAGTTTGCAAAGCAGCAAGAGGCCAAACAGTTGCTCATTTGGAGAAGATCCGAAGACTCCTGCAGTACAGTCATTAATCCTTCATTTGGTGTGATGATTATAGTTCATGGATGTGCTACTGTAAAGGAGCATGAGCTAATTTCACAGGACCAGGAGCACTGCAGGAAACCCTTTCCCTCATAACAGCCACAGATGCAATGCTCAAATTTCAGTAAAAAGATTTCTTCAATCGCTTTATTTCAGGGTCTCCAGACCATTTAAATACTTCTACAAGTCGTAGTTTACAAGTCATAATTTGTACAAATTTGTTAATAATTTAGTCTATATCTCACAAGTTACAGCTGCACCCAAGAATAGAAGTGAGTTGAGATTAGAGGTGATGGCATCTAATAATAGTCACATTTGGTTATATCGCACTTTATACAATACAGATTGTTTCAAAGTCGCTTTACAGTAATAAACATAAAAAATCAGCAGCAATGTTGCAAAATTCTTTAATTAAGAAACATTTTTTTTTTTATAACTACATCTTAAATTTCAATTCAGTTTAGTGAATTGTCTTTTAAGCCACGGCTAAGTGAGCCAAAAAGCAATAACATTGCTTTATATAACAGAACATGGACAGACACTAGAGGAACTCCAGGCACCAAAATGGGAAGAAAGAAAAACTCCCAATGAGAAACTCTTCCCTCTGGAGACGTGTAATCCTCTGATACTTCTCTTTATAGATACTACGTGACCTAGAAACTTTTGTATCAACTGATGGAAAAAAGAGGATTGTTGCCGAGCGTCTTCTGCCGCATTATCACGCCGCTTTTACCTTCCTGGTAATTAAAATTAAAATTCCTCTTTTTCAAAGATTGAGTGGGTGAAAAAAATGACATTCGCTCTAGGAATCAGTTTTTGGTCTTAGCACAGTGGGAGATAAACAGCTTGAAATCACTTTGACAGCCCGTGTTTCTCTATCACATACCGCAGGGGATTTTAATTCCAACCTGTGAAATTGTAATTGCTTCTCTTGCCAGCACTGGAGGATTGTGGGTAACAGACGTTTCCAAATTCTGTCAGCGCTGCCCTGTGTATGAATCCTCCATCTCTCTCAAAGCCCTGTGTGTCTGCCTCTGTGCTTGAACAGTTTGTGTTTTCTTCCCCTTGTTCCTCTTGCTCTGTGTGCAGGAGTCGCGGTTGACACTGAATTAACTGGAGCTGTCGGGGGACGGTTTCAGCGTAAGATGAATCTCTGTTCACGGTGTGCGTCAACTTCCTCTCCTCCTCGTCTCTATCTGTTGTGTCTCGCTCTCCTCCTCTCGCTGTGAGGCAGCTTCATAAACATCTGTAATTGCATTTCATATGTAGGACCCCCTGCTCAGAGAGCTGTCAACAGACGTCCCATCACACCGCCAGCAGAAAAAACACCAGCAAAAATAAAAGAGAGTACTGAACAGAAGTTAATTAGCAATGATGATAACGATGAAGCACGTGTCGTCAGGGAGTCCCAACGAGAGCGGCTGAAGATAAGAATAATGCTTACGGTGCTGCCATCATATACTGGCCATGAGGTGGTTCTGCTCCACTAAAACACACTGAGCTGGAGACAATGTCCATCAGAAACAAACATATCATGAATGTTGGACCCTAGACGTTTTGTGCAGATTCTCAAGAAGAGCTGATCGTTGGTTCTACCACTACACTCGTACTTCTTTACTTGCATTGATGTTCCACGAAGAATCTTTAACATCCATGGACACTTTCCATTGCACAAAAGGATCTTTATAGTGGAAACAGGTTCTTCAGTTTATTCAAACGTTCTTCACACAATGATAAATATAGTTCCTTTAAGAACTGTTCACTAAAAGGTTATTTGGTTCTTCTGTGGCAGGGGTCTCCAACCCTGCTCCTGGAGAGCTACCGTCCTGCATATTTCAGCTCCAACCCCAATCAAACACACCTGAAGCAGCTGATCAAGGTGTTCAGGGCTACATGACAATGACAGACAGGTGTGTTGGAGCAGGGTTGGAGACTCCTGTTCTGTGGCATCACCGCAAAAACCTCCTCTGGAACCTTCGTGTAAATGAAGTCCCAAAACACTCCTGGGACGACAAACATGAGGCTTCAGGCACTTCACAGGATAGTTAGTTTCTTGATTACATCTTAAAGCTGAATTGCTCATTCATCTCTTGATTGGTAGCACAACAGTTTGGTAAATTAAGCACAGGCTGAGCCGTGGAGGACAAAGCTAATTAGCTGCACTCATCTGGTTGGAGAGCAGAATAACCATCACTCACTATCCACATTCATTTCATTTTGGTCCCATTATGGCTCAGTAACATCATTACGCCACTCCAAATAGTGTAACTTATCTTCAATTAGTGGAAGTTGTCAGTCATTAGGGCAGCTGTGGATGTAGGGCTGAGTGCTGTGGGGCTGTACATCAGCCGTAATTAGACGGCTCACTTTCACAGTGAATAAACACGGCACGGTGGATAAAGTACTTTTGAGACATGTAAGAGTTTAAGGTACAGAGAATACCTGGAATAAAGGTTCACTTACCATCAGTATGTGTGTCTATATGGCTGTGTGTAAATACAGTGCACTGTCTATCTTCTGGATCTCCATCCACACCCTTAAAATGCATCATATCTATCAAAGTTCAGCACAGATTGTTCTCGTGGTCTAAGAAAAATGAGTGTGATTGTTTCACTTTCTGAAAAATGTTTCCCAGTGTTTATCCTTCTTCAGTCTAGAGCATTTGATTAACACTAATGTCTAGTTCATCCCTAGGTTGTTGATGAAAAGTGAACATGATGCTGCTAGAAGCTCCCATATTACCCAAGATCAGATCACGGCTGTGAGGTCAGCTGTAACACTAGCTGAATAAAAATGGTCTAACTCAATTGAAAAAATCTAAAGTAATGTAAAGGTTGAGGTAACTATAATGAAGGTATTGCTTAGATATTCACTAACGCACATTATTCCTGACAGCTGGAAAAAAAAAAAAAAAAAAAGGGACCATGGGAATCCAGGTAACAACACAGTATTAAGAATGAAATGTATATGAAAACATCTGAACGGGGTAATTTTTATAAATTCAACTTCTATATATATATATATATATATATATATTGTTGCTTGTTTTGTTGCCCTCCATGTTAAAAATATATATATTCTATGTTACATACAGTATCGTACATAGAGAATGTTGCTGATATATTAAAGTATGTGTATTGTATATATGGATGGATAGAACAATATCTATCTATCTATCTATCTATCTATCTATCTATATATCTATCATCTTTTTTGCTCTCTCATTCTGTCTATCATTCTATCTATCGTTCTATCTATTGCTCGATCTATCGTTCTGTCTGTTCATCCATCCACCCGTCTATCTATAAATCTATCTTGTTCTTTCTATTTTATCGGTCTGTCCGTCCATTCGCAAATGCAGGAAATGTAGAATGCATTAATAATCTTTTTAACATATAGATTTAGAGTGTTAAATATGTACCAGTGACAAGCACACAATGTACAGTTTGTACTGTGTACTGTATACCCATGCACAACAAATGAGTCAGTATGAGGAGTCTGTTTCCAGAGACAGTGTTGTGTTTGTTAGGACAGCCTCGGTAAATACCATTACTAGACATTTTTTGGCAGAACTATAATCAAGTGTTTTAGCCCATGATCTGAGTGTTTTAATTTCATATCCCTCTGCACTGCAATCATAGTTCAACAGCAGCATGGCCTTACGAAGCTCGCTTATATCAAGCCTGTTATTACCAGAAAACTCCATATGGAAGACTTCGAGAAGAAGCAGTCATCACTTTCCCTGAGGTACTTTACACATCTGAACCCTTACCAGCTCCATGCTGGGATGTTTAAAGACATTACTGCGAGTGGTAATAGCCTCCATTTATCTTCCAAGAGCCCTGAGCACATACAACCTAACACTACTACATAGCCACTCATTCACGATTGCTTCTTGACCCGCATGTGTGGCCACAGAGCGTTGACTCTGTAACTGTTCTTTACTGACCTTTGCACTGACTAATCAATAAAAACGGTACCATGTGAAGGTATTATTCAGTAACATTAATATTAAAGCAGTAATATTTTTACTTTGAGGTCTGCTCTGATGTGAGGTAACTGACTGAAGCTGATATGATCTAAAGCAGTGCTTCTCAACCTTTATGACTCCAAGGCCCTCTTTATCCTCAACAATACTTAAAGACTCCATGACTTAAAATATATAAATATAAAATATTTTATACTCAATTTCTACCTGATAAAACATTTTAGAGCTTGGAAAATTAGAAAAATATATATTCATTATTCAAATGCCCTTGGAGTCACACTTTTAAAATAAAACAAGGCTTCTTCAGATATGTAGGTTTTCCAAAATTGTGGGAATCCTGAAAAAAAGGGGGTGAATTAAAATCAGAAATATCTTCGTTTTAGCTAATTTAATGATTGTTTTGTCTCATTTAAAATAATTTTAATTCATCTTCAGGCCCCTTTGGAGGTCTGCTGAGGCCCTCTAGTGGGCCCCGGACCCCCTGGAGAAAACCCACTGATCTAGACTTTTAATTTCCTTGACATTACCCTTACTTTCCCACTCAATAATAACAACACATATCTAATGTATGGCGTGTTATAGAAATAAAGGTGACTTGATTGTGCAGTTGGTTCTGCGTCTCTGGCTTCTGAAGATGATTTTACATAATTGTTCTGCACTGTCAGGCCTCTTTCTCTGAGATTAAGATGAAACGACTCTTAAAGTAGCTTTGAGTGATGAGATGAGCTGTTGTTTCTCTGATGTTTGGATGTTCAGGTGTGCGTCACTCAGAGCAGTTATGAACAACCGTGTAGACAGACTAAATATTTATTTAGGTCCCTCCCCAACGTATTCAAACAGCCTCACTCGCTCGAAGTCAAAGGCATAAGCCTCAACACAAGCAAAGCTGGCAAGAGCCCAAGCGACTCAACAGAAGCGCTCGCTGTCACAATGGCTGCTGAACTCCCAGCATGCACTGCAGCAGCAGAAGTGTGTGTGGATTAGATAAAGCAGCGAGACGCTCCAATCCAAGACACAAGGGCCACCCAGCTGAAACAGAGGATAAAAAGCACTACACAGTCTATAAGTTCACGAAAACCCCCGCCAACTCATTTCCCTGGGTTTGACTAAACAAACATCGCGACAGAAGCAGCAACACTTCAGGGAACAGCGAGCAGCACAGTCTGGAAATGGTCAGACTCTAACGGGATTTAGCGTGAGACAAACACGCCGTTCACACTGTGGCTTTCAAACAGTCCTCGTGGTTGGTTCCTTTTATTCTGACAAGATAGAGTTTTTGTCTCATAGCGGCTCATTTGGGTTTATTGACGCTGACTGAGGGCATTATGTCGACAACAGAGACGTGATTGAGGGTAGGAATAAAATATTCAGACCTTATTTACATGAAAGTCAAGAGTGCACCAAACCCACGAGATTCTCACTTCTGCCTTACAACAGTTACAGAAAAAGTCTCATTAGCAAAGCGACTCAAAATACCATGTCATTCCAGCTTGTCATGAATGGTGTTTTCCACTGTTCCTTAAACCCTTGTTTCATTTATTATCTCTGATGACTAAAAAGCTTAGTTTTCAGGGTTTTGTTGACCTGGATAATATTACAGGAAGAGTTCACCCAAAAATGAAACTTGCTGAAAATGTGTTCATCCCAGATGAGGATGAGTTTGTTTCTTCATCAGGTTTGTAGAAATGTAGCACTGCATCAGTGTCTCAGCAATGGATGCTCTGCAGTGAATGGGTGCCGTCAGAATGAGAGTCCAAACAGCTGATAAACACATCACAATAATCCACAAGTAATCCACAGCACTCCAGTCCATCAGTTAACATCTGGAGAAGAGAAAAGCTGAAACTAATCCAGCATTAAGACGTTTCTAACTAAAATACATAGAGTCAATAATCCATAATAACTCTTCCTTCAGTGAAAAAGTGCATCTGCTGTTGTCTCTCACATCAAAATCAGACATATGTGTTTAGAGCTGTTTAAACGCTGCTTGATCTGTGCAGATTTCTCTCCTGATTCACACCAGAACACTTTTTCACTGGAGGAAGCGTTATTATGGATTATGGACTCGTATTTTAGCAACGTTTTGGCGTTAAAAACGTCTTGATGGATTCAAGTTAGTGTTATTTTAGTATAATTGATATACTATTATAGTTTTTGCTTTGAATAAGATTTTATTTTTTTTATTTTGTTTTCACTATAATTTTTAAGTTTCAGTAATTGTGTTGTGTTCTTGCCATTTTCACATATATGTCTATAGTTTTTATTAATTATTTATTTATTAGTTTTAGTTTATTTAGTTTCAGTTATTTTAGAACTTTAAGTTAATCTAACTTAAAATGAGAAATTTTGCTTTGGCAAGTTCAAGGTTTTATTTTATTTTATTTGTTTTATTCCAGTTAATGTTTATTTTATTTCAAGTAACAGATTTTTTTTTTCTTTTAGTTAATAATAATAACCCTGCTTTGAGTAAACAATCCTGAAATCAAATGTGCAGAGCTGCACTAAACTGAACGTTGTTTCTCCACAGTGTTCAATAACAGCTGAACGAGAGAGAGCTCACTGCTGGCCATTCAGTGATTCAATATAATAAACTTCAATAAGCACAAAAGGAAAAAAAGATCATGCATAAAACACGTGTGTTTATGAGCAGAAGCTCCCTCAGGCTGAACTGACAGCAGCTCTCCTCACAAAGCTATTTGAGGCACTGAACTTTCAACACCTTTAATAAACAGTGAGCTGGCAGCACTCCTGCACTGGATTATGGGTCAGAGCGAGAGCAGTGGCTCCACACTAATGCTTTATGCATATGCATGTGTGTCTTCTACAGCTGGAGTCGTCCTCTGTCCTGTCGGAGCTGAACAATTCCCCTTCGGCTGTGTTTACTGTGGACAAATGCTGTTTTGATATTCACACACACGCCGGCATCGAGCTGCCAATCAGAGCCCTCGCCCCCTCTCGTCTTTAAGAAATGAGTTCATCTGCCAGGCTGCCAATTAAACGACACAATGAAAGACTGGAGGCTCTCCCAGAAGCCCGGCGGACGCAGGAGTCGCCACACAGAGCCAGAGAAACTGCTTCAGATGAACAGACAATGTGCACGGAGGACTCAGATTCTGTCAGTCAGAGTGAAAAACCCACGAGGTTGTAGCTGAAAGCTGCTGTGTGACAGATCAACAACAGAAAGACGTCTGTTATCGGTCATTAACGCTATTGGTTTACAGCAGTTTCCACACCCATGTGACCTGAACATTTTGAGAAAGGTTATTAAAGCTGGGTGCACACTGTATAATTTATAATAGTCCTTCACAACTGTACACTCTCAGAAAAAAAAGATACAAAGGTGGTTCTCTAGAGTTAAAAAACAAAAGGGTACATCTAGATCATACCTTATTTACCTCTAAATGGTACATATTAGTACCTTAAAGATGCATATTAGTACTTTAAAAGTACATACTAGTACCTAAAGTGTACGTATTAGTAACTTTTGAAAGCTTCCCGCTCCAGTGAGAGTGTACAGACATGATCCCAGCTATAAGCCACACTGCGGGATCTCAGCTGTCATTAACATCAGCCCATACGACAGTCTATATTCATTAAAAACAGATGTTCACAAGAAGACACGACTGGAGTTTCTTCAATCCGGTGATGGTGAGCTGCATTCACACGTGGAAATGAAATGCTGGCTAGCAAATAAAAATAATATCTAGAGCTAATTTTGATCATGGCTCGCATTGAAAAGAAAAATGGAAAATCAAATAGTGAGGAGGCTGTATGTGGAGCGAGTGGTGGTTTGTTGTTGCACTGATTGCGTCAGCAGCTTCTGTGCTCCGTATGGCTCTGGATCTGATGCTCGTCGTAGAAGAAGCCACACTCCAAACTTCTGACACGCAGAACTTCACTGGAGGTGAAATTTGATTGCAATGGCCATTAATTGGTCGTCTGCGAACATGTCAAACTAGCCATTAAAGAACACAAATTTTGGTCTACGATCAGAGGAATCATTTAGGATTCACAAAATTTGTCTCAGATGGCGAAAAATCAAGACCAAATCAGTGTATGCACCCGTCAAAGAATATGCCAGACAACGGAGTCAACTTTCATTTCTTATTGACTTAATTACAAGAACAAATGGGAGAAGAGCTCAGAGTCCCTGAGGAAAGCAGCGCTCTTCCTTTGATCTCTGTCTCCACGCTCAGAAAGACACGCGCTGGCATTTCCACAGTGTGGAGGTTACTGCAGTCTCTTCTCATCTGCGCGGTTAACGTTCTGTGAGGAGGCAGAGGATCCTCCAGGGATGTTGGGAGAGCGCGGCTGCCCTCGTGTCAAGTGCACAGCAGGAGTGTTGACTACATCCCAGTGGACTGGCGTCAGCTCCACTAAGGCTTCAGTCGACAATGCACACGCGCCCAGGGATCTCCGCTTGCTCAAGGTTTCGCATGTTCTGTCATTGCGCACACTCGTGTAGACAGAGCTGACTCCAAACGCCTGCACAGATCGCTCAGCTGTCTCACTGCGAAGACACGGCCAGGAATGAGACGGCAGCGTGGGGGATTTCAGAAGCCACACTGGGCCAAGATCCCGCGTGGAGCCCATGGGTCCTGACCGCTGAAGAGCTACGAGCTCATTTGAGATGCTTTGACAAAGCCTCTGTTGAAGAAATGTTTGAAGAACACAAACAATCCTGTGGTGAGGAACTGCCAACATCATGCATCTGTACACTGTACAGTGAACCACAAAGTCATATCTGCATTAGTGCAGTTTGAGGGCCTTTGTAAGGGAACAAGACAAATGAATGAACATAGCAGTACAGTATGTAGTTTGGCATAATGTTTGCAGTTACTGCACTGTATTCCTGTAATATCAGAGCACAAAGTATGCATGGCTTCTATATACACTTCATTCTGTCAACAACAGTATTATATTTTCAATTAATCTGGCATATAAGAACACAGATGATAACACGCACAGTATTCTGACTGAGGTCATAAACACACTGTAGCTTGACAAGAGTGCAAAACAAAGCGTCTGACCTCCTCATGCCAAAAACCCTGAGAAAACATTCCAGAAATACAACCCGGGAGACAGAGCTGAGAGTGTGGAGTCTCATTTATTAGACGTGCTTTACGCTGGGAACAAAGACGGGAAGAGTCTGCTGCTCTTAGCCCAAAGCCAACAGTGAGACACCTGGCCTGAGAATGAATGACTGCTGGGATTGAAAATGAACAGAAAGCCAAAGACGCATTCAAGCTGTCCTCGTTCATAGGCAAAGAGGCTTCGATTTCTACAAACAAAAAAAAGTACTTGACAAAAAACTAAGGCTTTTCTAAAACGTCACAATGGCTGGCGTCACTCAGGAGCAAAATAGGTTTCAGTGCAGTCTTTAAAATAAACTTTAAAATTTAAACAGAGTTTTTAATTAGCAGTTTAAAAAAAAGAAATGTCCCTAACCACCCAGCCTAATTTATCTTTATTTGACCTTAAAACACAAGACTTCACATTCAAGCACTGGTTCGAGTCCTTGGGTTGCTGCTCACTCTATGAGGCCTCGTCTGACACGTCGAGTCAGTGGAGCTTCTCAATCACAAGAGCCACGATTACAGCAGCCAGAGCGAGTCCCAATGACAGCAGCTTGAGTCCATCACCGTCAAACCTCCAGGACCGTCCCACGAGCGCAGAGGAAGCCACCGAAGCACAGGCGCCGTTCTGATGGGACGCCTTCAGCTCCTGTGGAAGAAACCAGAATTGAAGATAAATAGCAGGCAGATGGAGCGATACAATGATAGGAGTGAAATATCTGTGACTGTACAAGTGACCGTTGTGTTAGTGACTCAGACTGCATTCTGCATGTTAAAGCTCGTCTCTGGGCTTGTGCTCATGCAAACACAAGGATTCAATAGCTTTATTCTCTACTTCTGTGTGTCTTTATTCCACCGCTGAAAGCCAAGAGAAGCACCTGTGCTCAGCGACAATCACAGGCGGTTCAACAGAAATGAAGCGCCTTTAAAAACTCGAGTCATGTTCAACATCACCTCCGCTAATCGCAACTCAAAAGAGAAAGATTATTCCTTATTACTGTGAAAAAAAATTGAGGAACTGATGAAAGAGTTTATGGTTTTCTGCATTAAAGAAAATATTAAATCATCACAATCGCTGCAGCTCAAAAATGCACGGATGGAAACTGATCGTGTGAATGTGTGCAGTACAGCCCAGATGTCATCCATCAACACCACTCTGACAGGACTCAGATAGAGGGCAGTTACGCTCTAAAACAGCCAGAGATTTAAGCACGACTTACACATCAGGGACTCAAAGGGTAAAATGGTTGTAATTGGAAGTCGTGTCCTCTCTAATGTGTTGGCACATTAAAGGTTCATCTGTAATGGACACAGTAATGGGCCGATGTCTCCCATCAGGACAGGCCTGACAGCTGACCCAATAATATGTTCATTTCTGTACCCCTGAGATTAAATGCAGAGCCTCAGTCTGAACGGTCATTTCATGATTTCAATATTTCAGGCTGTCATGGTGGTAACAGCCGTCAGCTTGTAATGTAGATGTACTCTTTGAGCTCACTATCGATTGCCTTCCTGTGGTTTTAGGAAGTGAAGGTTGCAATCTTTTGGTCATCTTCAGCATCTTTGGGTCATTAAATACCATTACAGAGAACCATAAGAGTGTGTATTAAACCTTCACACATAACCTGGAGAAAGTCTAGCTAGCTCATCCTCCCATTATCCAACTTCATTTCACAGGGATTTTCAACACGTCTAGTTCGCCTCAACGTTTCCTCTCTGCCACATCTGCTCTTTCATGGTAATTATTTTATCCTCAGGCCTGTGGAGTTTATATGGATTGGAGGGTTCCTCTCTCGATATAAGGGGTTTGGAAGACACTGTCTGTGTTTTAACACTTGTGTTGTTGATCAGTCAGGTCAAAAAGATCTGAACATTAGAATGCAAGGTGGTCTCAATTAGGTCTTGTCCCTTTTGCAGCTTATTCTAGCCAACAACCTGCCACCTATACCTTGAGAAGACTGTATGTAGTAAATTATGCATAATTACATGCAACTAACCGTAAACCAAACCCTAACCCTATAGTAAGTACATGTTGTTAAGGGTAAAGTAAAGTGTAAGCAAATATTATACATGGAATATGCACCATAGAAATAGTAAACGTGGGCGAGTTGGTTAAAATTAGCTGTACATACAGTGACACTGGAACACTGAAAGAAAGAGTGTAATGCTATACGGAGAGACTGTACTCGTCACACAAAGCCTTGACTAAGGATATCATCACAGGGTGATATGATGGCCCTTTTAGTGGCATCTGTGTCTCTCAGTGTGAATCAGGTCACAGGTGTGATTTCCAGATGGTGTCTTCCTCTGCCGAGTGCATCTGTGGGTGAATGGAAAACACCATCATTGTGCTTCACCAGAGTGGATCATGTAGCTGAACCTCCACCCACAGATGCCCTACATGACTCATTGAGCCTCATTCAATCAGCACCTCACCTCTTGAGATCGTATCCCACAGCTCATGCTCCTACGGCTATTGTGGGAGCAGCCGGAGGCATTCAGAGCATTCACCTCTGACTCCCACATGACGGTAACATGCTCACGGCTCTGTTTGTGGCTACAGTAGAGGAGATAACCTGCTCTGCTAAAACTATACAGTGGCTGAAAGCGCATGGAAAGCACACAATCCACTGACAGACATTCTGAAAGCACCCCCTCTGCAAAATCAGAATCGCTATTCAATTTTCTACAGAATTTCCTATTGTACTGGACATATGCCATTCAAAGACAAATATGAACAAGTAAACCATTTTGCTATGACTATCCTCAGAAGAAAAGCAAAGAAAAATCTGACTCATTGTGAAACGTTTCCCTTGGTTTTGTGTGTGGAGTCTGCATTTCCACTTGAGGGGGCCTAGAACAGAACCCTGGGGGACTCCAGTGATGAATAATAAAATCCAAGGGACATTCTGCTCTAAAGAATGTCTGAAGTCAACATAAGGTTAGACTTGAGCAATGTAAAACACCACGGAGACTCTGACTGCACTACAGGAGAGTGCAGAGGAAGCAGTTGGAGTGTATTAAAACTTTCAGCCGTGCGGGGAATGCCTTTGTACTGTTCACCTTCCCCGGATATTCAATGCAATTATTTGCCACCCATCTCATCCCCGGCAGGAAGCCTGTGATGAAGGTGGGTGTAATGTTACTGGATAATATCTCCTTAGCAATGGAGATGTGAGCTCCAGTTATCTGCTGATGCTGCATTACATATATTATAGGCCATGCAGAGAAACCCTTCCTCAAATCCTCAGCCTCTTGCGCTTTCATCATATAATCTGCTCGGAGCTGCGAGAGTGTGTATTTCAGAATCCTATTTCCTGTAATAGAGCAGCAGGGGCTGATGGGATGCTGGTCCTCCAGCCTGGCTGACTGGAGCTTGGTTGAAAACTTAAAATAACAACAGGACGGGTCAAACCATCAGGACGTAATGCCTGTGGATTAACAAGAGCAGTCTTCTGAGGATTAAACCATTCCTCAAGTTTTTATTTTTGACTGGTACCTCGTGCTGGATCTATTTCTACATTTGGATGCACAAAACAGCCCTTCTTGTTTAAATCATATGCTGGTATGTCTACTGAATGACAGAGTGTTGTCTCTTCTCAACTCTGTGAGCTCTAAATCTGAAAAAAAAAAATGTGTCTCAGGTTTTGAGGGTCTCAGACAGCAAGAAAAACACTGCTAACTATAAACTTTAAATAAATAAACTAAAAAAAAGGTAATTTTATATCAAATCTAAGAAATGTTATTCTCGTGGCCACAGAAAATAACTTTCTTACTGTACTAATGCATTAGAGCATCTAATATGTTGCATAGGTATCAAAATATAATATACACTCATTTAGATCATCAAAATATGAATTCATAGATACCAAACATGCCATAGGTGAGGTTACATTAACTAGTAGTTCTATCATAAGCATGCATAAAACTGTATACAATACAAAATACAATATACAAGGAAGTAATAATCATACACACAATGTTCTGGAGATAATGGACATTGGGATTCTTAAAAACCTTCTATGAATGAATAGAGGAGAGTCCATTTTTCTGGGCATTATGTGTCTTTCCTATGGGGAAATGGAGTGAGAGTTGCTCTGCCCGTATTCCTTTGAGCAATAAAACCTGTGTTACCAGAGGATTTGTCATTTTGGGGTGAAAATTGCTCTTCGGGAGTTGTCCACAGAACTCTAACACAGTTTGCTTTTTTGGGTGAGGGGGGTTGATGTATTATGATTATGATTAAATATAATGAATAATTAAGTGTCTGATTGAAATTTTTTTTTTTAATTTTCTGGTAAATACATCTAAAAGTCCTTGAAACAAGATTTATATAAAAAAAATATAATAAATTTACTTTAGACAAAATATACCTATACTAAAGTCAATTTGCCTGTAAACAAGTCTTAATATCATATTTAGTCATGCTTCTGAAGTAAACCTTTTAGATGTTTTAACTTAAAAATTAGACAAACATACTTTTGATACTTAGAATTTTTGAATGGAAAACAAGTCTAAGATAATAAAAAAACTCGCAATGCACTTGATTTCTTGTGTAACAAAACGTAAAACCAGTTGAGAAGCACTGAACTAAAAGATAAAATCATTACCAGACGGTCTAGTTTAAATTGAGAGAGTAAGTTTCATTTTCTTCCCATTATTCTCTCCGTCTGTCACTATCTTTTCCTTTTTTTCTCCTGCTCTTTCTCCTCTTCTGATGAATGTCAGTTAGAGTGACCGCTAGTGCATGCTGCGTCCAGACATCGCATTGATCCATGTCTATGCAGACACACACACACAAATCAAATGAGCGTCCGTCGATAGACTGTGGCGGCTCAAGGTGAGCGGCTCAAGGACATGGATGCTGGGCCTCCAGACGCCTGAACCATCTCCCGCCGGTGGAGGTGATAATCCACACACAACGCAGCCTGTGATCCGTCTCTCTCAGACGCTTCACCACGGGGTGAAACACAGCCGAACCCAAATAAACACCGCCAACATCCACACGATTATGCTGGAATGGAAAAAGCTTCTCACTCTGATGTTCACCTACACTGAAGCAGAGCTGAAAATACATTTGACATTTGACATCAATTTGACATGCTTTGACATTCGTCAAGCTGAGAACTGGGCTTGAAATCATGTCGCCCACATCAGCATCACAGCTCAATGTTTCAGAGCACATTCACTAACAACTCAAACCCTTTTAACACAACAAATCAAAAACCACCAAACCAATCCAGATTAGGGCTGCCACCAAATCACATTTTCACTACACAATCATTGTGACCAAACTAAATCACAATAATGATTTTGTGTTGTCTATAGAAAGTAAAAAAAAAAAAATCAAATTCATCTTTATTTTGTGTTTTCTCTTTTTTGCCCATGAATTTTGTTCCATACTGATAATAAGCGGAGAGAGTTAGCAATCATATTTGTACAAAAGCACCTGTCTCGCTTTCACCTGTCATCTCCTCCAGTGATTTTGTGTGGCAGTATTAGCTACACTAGCTGTGTCTCATTTCGAAGGATGACATAATGATTGACAAACTTTTAGATCATGAAGTTGTAAAAAATTCTGTACCATCCATTATTTATTTTCACCTAAGCAGTTAATCAGAGCATTTAATGTAGCGGCATCATCTACCTTCAAGGGAAGGTACAGATGCATATCGTCTGCATAACAATGATAAGCAACCTTATATTTTCGACAAATAAGGCTGAGTGGTAGCATGTACAAAGAAAACAATATGGGCCCCAGAATTGACCCCTGAGGAACCCCACAAACACAGGTTGCATCTGAATCTGAGAAAAAAAAATCCTGATTGGACTATAGAACTTCGGTCCTTTAAATAAGAAGAAAACCATTTGAGGGCATTTCCCGGATCCCTACCCACTGACTCAAACACTTTAAAATTATTTTAATGTTCATTGCATCAAATGCTGCCGTAAGAGAAGGAGAACGAGAACAGCACACTTTCCAGAGTCAACAGCAAGCAATAAATCATTATTCACTTTCAAAAGAGTAGACTCTGTATTTAGACCTAAAACCTGCCTGAAATTTATTAAAAATAGGATTTTTATTTAAAACTGAGAGCAGCTGATGATAAACAGCCTTTTCCAAAATTTTAGATACAAAACGCAACTTTGAAATTGAGCAATAGTTACTAAAAACTAAAGGATCAAGTCTAGGCTTTTTAGAAGAGGATGTATTATAGCATGTTTTAAACAAGATGGGACAAGATTTGCTAAACTACTATTTATAATACATACGGTTATTGGGCCCACAACATTCAGAACCTGGAGAAGACGACGAGAGGGAATGACATCTAAAGCGCAAGTAGTAGGTCTCAACTGCAGAACTATGTCTACAAGATCAGAAAGAGAGAGGGGTTCAAAATTAGAAGAAATATATAGAGCACAGAGTAAATTCTAAAGAGAAAAGATCAGTAGACTCAATACTAGCTCTAACTGCCTTAATATTGGCAGTAAAAAATTGCAAAAAATTAGTCACAGGCTATTGGAAAGTATGTGTTAAAAGGATTCAATACAGAGTTTATTGTACTAAATAAAATTTTTGAGTTATGAGAATACTTAAGTCAGAAACAGCTGCCTTGACTTCCCATTGGTAATTAATCATACCGTCTTTAAAAATCTCATAAGGCACTTGAAGTCTATCTTGTTCCACTGCCTCTCTGCTTTCCTCCATTTTTGTCTTAAGGCCCGAGTGCTGTCATTAAGCCATGGCTGATATTTAACTTCAGATGTTACTATTTTAAACGGTGCACACACATTTAAGAATTCAGTACATGTTGTATTAACCAAGAAATCATTGAATATATAAAGCCACAACAATTCAGTGAACACTGGTTTATGACAAACAACCAATTAACAAATGTACTTTCCCTGTATTTATAGATGTTATACATGAACCTACTGAAAACAGGGGTCATCTAAACGCGTCTAAAAACACTTGCTTCAGAGCACTTTCTGACCTGCTGTAACGGTTATGAACTCTTTTGTTGTTTTTCACTCGGTTTAGTCATCTGGTCTGTTTAGTTCCTCTGTGCCCATATTTGCTTCTGTTCCTGTCCTAGTTTAAGTTCATTGATTCATTAGTGCTCATTAGTTAATTCCCTTCACCTGTTGGTCATCAGCTGCCTGCCTTATTTAAACTCACTCCTTAGTTCTAGTCTTCGTTCGGTATTTTACGAACCTACTGAAAACAGGGGTCATCTAAACACGTCTAAAAACACTTGCTTCAGAGCACTTTCTGACCTGCTGCAACGGTTATGAACTCTTTTGTTGTTTTTCACTCGGTTTAGTCAGCTGGTCTGTTTAGTTCCTCTGTGCCCATATTTGCTTCTGTTCCTGTCCTAGTTTAAGTTCATTGATTCATTAGTGCTCATTAGTTAATTCCCTTCACCTGTTGGTCATCAGCTGCCTGCCTTATTTAAACTCACTCCTTAGTTCTAGTCTTCGTTCGGTATTTTACGTCAACATACATGTTTGTATTGGTGTGTGTCAACCCTTCTGTGGATTCCCTTATTCCTGGATGTCATTAAAGTATTTATTTGGTGTATCTTCGTTCTCGTGTGCCTTCCTCGACACAGCCGTGACACCTGCTCACCACAGACATAAATACAGCTGCTGTCTTTCACACGTGACCAGATAACAAAGATTAGCAGAAATCAGCAATATGTGCTGTGTTGAGAAGACGTTCCAGCAGGCTGAAGTCTCTCAGAAGATGGTGAATAACCTCACATCAGCTCAAAACAACTTACACTACCATCACGTCAGGTTTCTCCTTCACTTTTTTAGATGTGATGTGTGCAGGAAGAGAAACAGAAACAGCCAGTGTCTGCAGGGAATACCTGGTCAGTGGCTCTCCAGATGATGTAACGGTCCAGCAATCGCCACTGGAGAAACACACACACACACATACATACACACACAGCAGCAGCGTGCCATTCATCAGAGCAGGGCTGTGTTGGTGACTCTGACCCTTCTGAATCTCTCTCTCATGGTTTCTCTCCAGTGTCTGGAGCAGTTTCAGTCATGCGGCACTGAACATACACACTTGTGTTATAAGACCTAATCATCTCATAAACATATTCACACACACTCTCTCTGGGGAATCTTCCAATTAGTCCTTCCTGACCCATCAATTAACATCAGTTAACACTAGCTATTGTAATTAGCCTCTAATAAACACAAACAAACAGTGGTTTCATCATGGGAGAACACAGAAACATCTAAGATCCTTTCACACAATGCCAGAAAATCCGTCCCAGATCTGCAGTGTTCACCATCATTAGCACGGGCAGAGCGGCGCAGGACGCTCACAGTCACAGTGCATCATCACAGATGGCTCGAAAGTTCTCATATCGTTTTAACCCACATAACCAAGTTCAGTGTAAAGTTCTCTGTACAGTGAAGGTGAGCAGGTTTCTGCACTATATTGATGCTGTTGTCAATCATCTTGAATGAATTCACTGAAGGACAGTCACACAGGTTGAGAAGTAAATGAGGACCTTCACTTCAGCGTGTCATCTGTAGGTTCAGAAGGGCATCTCATGATCATTCAGAGATCTGAGAGCAGTCTCCTGCTCTCATCAGTCTCCTCCTCTGAGCAGGTCTGGGATCAGTGCTGGAGGTCAGTGTTAGTGTCAGCAGACACATGCTCCTCCTCAGCTCCATAAATCAGCAGTCAAAGCTGCATTCATCTGCTCTCTTTCTCTCTGATGATGTGTCTGTGCCAGAAGGCAGGCTGCTCTCTTTAAAGCAAAGTGAGCTTTTGTCAAGCAAGAGAAAATGGAATGAAATGACCGTGGGCACTGGAAAAGAAACATGTCATATTGCATTTACAGAACCGGAAACACTTGAGAAGCTCCGCTGTGGAGCACAGCAGGTTTCCACAAGAGTTTCTGAGAGGCTTTTTGGACTTTATTGTCAATGAACAACAATGAACAACCAAAAAAAGAATGATGAAATATATATATATATATATATTACCTAAAATCTTTTAGAACTGACACAGATGGGAAGATTTTCAGTGAATAAAGACTTGGACATATAGCTTTACAACAATATGAGGGGAATAAATGATGACAGGATTTTATATTCACTACAGTTTCAAATGTTTGGAATAACTGGTTTATTACTGTTTCTGAGAGACGTCTCTTCTGCTCAACAAAATATCAAAGGATATAAAATATATATTTTTTTCTCAGGCCTGGTTTTATTCTCGTCTGTATTTCTCTAATGCCTGAGGTAGCAGTGTGTGAAGCAGCAGGTTATGTCTACTTTTGACTATTATGACTTTTTGTTTTTATTATTCTTTCAATTTATCAAATACAATACTTGTGTTGTTGTGTTCTATTTTATTATATGTGTCTTTTGCTCTGCTTGTGAAGCACATAAAATACATTTATATAGGTGCTATATAAATAAACCTTGACCTTGCAAACCTTGACCTAGAAAAATACAGTAAAAATGGTTAAATATTATTAGAATGTAAAACAGCTGTTTTCTATGTGAATATCTGTTAAACTGTAATGTATTTCTGTGATGCGCAGCTGTATTTTCAGCATCATTACTCCAGTCTTCAGTGTCACATGATCTTCAGAAATCATTCTAATATGCTGATTTGCTGCTCAACAAACATTTCTGATTATTAGCAATGTTGAAAACAGTTGTGCTGCTCAATATTTCTGTGGAATATTTTATTTTTCAGGCTTCTTTGACAAAGTTAAAAAGAACAGCATTTATTTAAAATAGAAATCTTTTGTAACATTATAAATGCCTTTACTGTCACTTTTGATCAATTTAATGCGTCCTTGCTGAATAAAAGTTGCTGGGGAAAAAAAAACGACCCTCTCACTGAGCACAAACTTTTCAATGGAATATTTATCTATCATTATCAAGAAATAATCATTACTGGTTTGTAAAAGTGCATTTTGTGTGTTGTGAATGAAGGGTGTGTGTGTGTGTGTGTGTGTGTGTGTGCATGTGTTATTGTGTTTTATTGTGAATGTGTGTGTGTGTCCTCCATGAGTGATCTAGCAATGATCGGACTGCTTTAACGCTCTCTATTTGTCATTCTGTGCTAATCTGTGACTGCTGTGTTATTTTTCTAGCGGGGAGAGAAACACTCGTCCACACAGAGGACATGAAATGATGCTTCAAAATGTGATACACATTTTAATTTCACACCCCATCAGATTTCACTGCTGCCCTGGCAGACCATAAAATAAAAGAGAGAGAGAGAGAGAGAGAAAGAGAGAGAGAGGGGAAAAATATGCTGCTAAGCAATCATGGTCATCTAACAGTCTAACAGAAGCTGTTCAGAAAAAAAGATGTATCTGGATGTAAACAACAAGCTACTAGAAGCAACTCTTTCTTGATTGCTGGCAGGTTCCGGTAGCTCTGTTGATCAGCACACAGCAGCAGGACTGGAGTATAATGGAGGGCCTCTAATGGTGTGGAATGAACTCTGTAAGTAGTGGAGATCTGCTGTCTTTAGACGGGACTGAGTTCAGTAGTTAACACTCAAGCGCTCCAGGCAGAGACAGAGTAACTAGAGCGGCAGACGCTCTCGCTCACACCATCCCCCTCAGACACAAGAGGTTTACGCTCTATATGAAGCGCTGGACTTCATTATAGAGCTCATAACTGTCATCTAGCTCCCTCATTAACAACAAACTGGCCAAAGAGTTAGTAAAACTAGATCTTCAGCCTACGAAACACAAGATTTTACCCTACGAGTCAGAAACGTACAAAACCTGCCCATATTGCAAGCGACTATATTAATATAAATTAATAATAAAATACAATTAGTACCGACATTCTTCACAGTACTGAATAAATACATGAATTCGCATAAATTGTTCGAGTGCTGTAGTGGTCTAGCAGTAGCACTTTTGTCAAGCATTTCCGAGGTTCTGGGTTCTAATCCACCCTCGTGTAGTTTTTTTTTCTCTCTCATTAAAACCAAAGGTGTTCATCAGTGATTGTATATCAAGAGCAAGGACATGTTTGTGTGCATTTTGTTTTGTGCTTTTACCAGAACAAAGCGTACGATCGTCTGTGTGAAGACTGCGCATTGTGCACGAGTGCCAAGAGAGAACTGATAACAGCAGCAACGAGCGCTCGCCATAACACAGTCCAGCGATAGATTGCCTGTTGATTAACACAGACCAACGAATCTGTTATCAAATGGAGATGTGCGCTATTAGGTGCATATCTAATCGTTTGTGCGGAGAGTGGAAGCTGAAGCTCTGCAGGACACGGAGGCGCCCGCGCCATCACTCACTCGCATTTGTTTCTTGATGGTGGAAACAACTTAAAATACGCCGTAATTTTTGCTCATAAAGGTAAGAGTAATACATTCGGAAATGTAAAGGGTCTA
>NW_015666198.1:126931-138805 GCF_001515625.1 Sinocyclocheilus rhinocerous
AGATACTGATTTTAGTTGGTCTAAATTAAGTAGGTTAGGCACAAATGTGCTTATATGGGTTCCCTTCTAGACACGAGCGCTGTGTGTTTGTATGTGCTTCATAACCGTGCACCGCAGGGGGCCCGTCGTAATAGCCTGCACTGGGGCCCGTCATTACTAAGTTACGCCACTGGCTTGAGGTCACAGTGTTCAGTACCGTCTCAGACTGTCAACAAACCAGCTGCTCATACCTGCTTAAAGGAATAGTTAACCCACATCATTTTCTTTCTTCAAGCTAAACTAAAATAATGACCAGCCCATCTATACTCATTCCCAAATCCTAAATGGTTCACATCAGCAGCCAGCGACGTTTGACGTTACTGACATACCCATAATGGATTTGAGCAGGAGATGATCACTGTTTTGGTTTTTGGTGAAATAATCTTAAATTAATAATTAAATTCTCCTTATATATATACACATATACAGTGATCGTTTCTATTCAGAAGACTAGCTTTAAACCACTGGAGTTTTCTTCATTTATGTTCTTTTTGGGGCTTGAATGTTTTGTGAAAAGATTCTTCAAAATATCATCTTCTGTGTTCCATGAAGAAAGAAAGTCATACGGGATTGGAACGACATGAGGGTGAGAAAATGATGACTCAGTCAGTACTTAACCAACTAACAACCTGCTTAAACCAGCTAGCAATCAGCTGTTAAGTTCTAAAACAGCATAAGCTGGTCCCGATGAGCCAGTAAGCCTCACAGCTATCAGATACTGTTTAAATTCACAGAGAAACGCACAATTAGTCTTTCATTTAGCAGGAATGTTCTCTGGCAAACTCGTCATGTACATGATCTAAAGAAAGTAGCGCAGATCTGGCTTGCTCATACTATAATAGCTGATTCTTGTGTGTAGGTGGTTTCACGCATTATCAGTAAACCTGTGAACACACTGTGAACTTCACACTCCCGTCCTAATGTGAAAGTGTGTGAAGTCTGGAGTCTGGGCCGGAGGAATCGGCCTCCAATCTGTCACGTCCATCCCTTCAGACGCAGCGACTCTCTGGCAGCGGTCAGCTGGCCATCACAGGCTCTGGGCACGACTGACCGTCCCCTGCGCCAGCTTCTGCTCGTCTCTGAAGCACCCCATCATTACTGCATCACATTCAAGCTGTCGGACTGAAGAAGGTTGAGCTCCGAAACGCCTCAAAACTACTCAAACGGCCGCCGAAAGTTTCTCAGTCAGCCACTCGGAGTGCTTTGCCTTCTTCAGAATAAAGACAGGTGTAGAGCGAGCTAATGAGAGACGGTCCAGCAGACTGACCTGAGGGAGTCCAGACACCTGTCCCTTCTGAAGAGGCTGAGCGATGGAGGGAGTGAAGACCCGCGCGTCCTCCACCGGCCGGCCCTTCATGTAGTGCTTCCCAGCCTCGTATATGTCCACCTCCACCATCTTCCCTTTCAACTCGGGCTTCTTGGGCACCAGAACCTGCAGACGCACAAAGGAGAACATTATATAACACAACTAAGGGTGTGAATCGTCACTTATTTCACCATTCGATTCGATTACTAGTAGCAAGTCAACGATTCGATATCACGATGCATCACGATTATGTCAAATTTATTTTGTGCATTTGTATGAAATTATATAATAAATCAAAACAATTGTTAAGAACCAAATAAATAAAGCTTCAAAACATACAAGCAAATATAAAGTAATAAAGGGGGAAAAGACAATTACAAGTGATAAACAAAAAGTACTTTCAGTGTCTGAGAGTGCTTTACGTATCCGAACGTTTACAGACAATCATAGTTATGGGTTTTCTTTTTTCCTCAGCATTAATGCGGTTTGATTATTACTGATGAGATCACAGACAGTGGCTGCATTCACACTAATGCACAGATCTACTTCCACATAATGATGTTTTGTCCTGTTCTGGAAACATAACTGACTTTGTTTACGTCAATTTCGTATCATAAAAGTGTTCGGAGATGCAAGTGCATTTAACGGCAGCCGCGATCGAGCTTCAGGAGAAACAAACACAAAGCAAACATGAAAGTCTGTCTGCGTGTGAGTTTCATACATCAATGAAAGCACATCTAAAGTAAAGCACTGAGTTAGCGGCGAGTGGAAGCACACACTGTCCAGCAGTGCACACGTGTCTCACAGCGCAGATCTTTTAATACTCGCGTGGCAAGCGAATGACGTCAGTAGGCTATAATCGATTATGGTCTATTACTGCATCGATGCAACGATTGAGTTAATACCGCTAAACACAATATGCGAAATAGAATCATGAACACAACATAAAACACTGGGAAAGCAGGGTGTTTACAGTGTTCAGCAATAAATCTAATGTACGGCTCATAAATGAAAAGAGGAAAATGTTTAGACTGCAGAACTAAACAAACTGTGACTTGTGTCCAGTAATAAAAATGAATTGCTTCTCATTAACCTTCAGCAGATCCACGATCATGTCAAGCACATTCAACTGACATTACATCATAAAAAGAATATTTAATTAACCATTTAACACCAAAGCAAAACATAAGCTACAGGGCAAATGTGTGTTTGAATGGTGAGGGCCGAATCAAACAGCATGGCTCTTCAGAGTCGTGGCACTGCTCATCGCTTTCAACCGCCTTCACTGCACACATAACCATCAAGCTGCTCATTAACGCTCCTCACACGCTCTTCAGGAGCAGCATTGAGCTTGTAAGCGTCGATCAGTGTTGTTAGCGTAGCATTTTTATCATTTGTTTCTTGCCGCGTGCCGTCATGTTCTCGAGAGCTTCAGATCTGCATGAGGTCTGAGGGGAGATGGAGCAGTCCAGGCGTGGAGGCTGAACTGGATTAAAAGCTGTGCGCTTGGATCTATAGGGGTTTACACTGAAATTGCCTTCATTATGTTGAGCGGCAGATAAGTTCAGAGCGTAAAAACCACCTTCCCCAGACATGAAAGTCTCGGCAGAAAGCTTAAAGCACATTATGATTCATCACAACTCAGACATATCAGAGGATCTGTCGAATACGTTTTCAATTAGGCTGGGAAATAAATGTGTTTTCCTCTTCCTCCATCTCTGTGCTGTGAATTTTAATACTTTAATATGAGAAGAGTTTCTCTTCCCCCATTTACTTCATTCAATTACACAAACCCTGAAGGTCAAACGCTAACATTTTAAGGGACAGATGCAACGCTCATACGTCTTTGTCTCGCTTCTATTGAGACGAGTCCTCGCACACCGGAAACCCATTACGAGCGGTCCACGTTCTGCTGGAAGCTGCGAATCATGTCTCCATCTCCTGATTGTGAAGCGAACGGTGAGCAGAGGATGACCGTGTGTAGAGTAACATCTGCTAGATGAGATGCGTGGTCAGGGTGGTCACTGAAAGGGTGATGGTTTGAGTCCCATCTGGAGCGATCCATGAGAAGAGTTTTGTGTTTAACAGCAGCAGCTCATCGGTCTGCACTCGTCAGCAGTCACTGCATCAGTCCACTGCTCTATCACATAACATCTGAAGAACGCTGATCGTTGCTGTCGGTCTGAAGGTCTTACGAGTTGTTGTGTGTTTTTTGCTGTGTGTAAAAAAGCATCACATTCTCAATTCCTGTATTGATTTCCGGTCGATTAAAACAAGACCAGTTGTCTTGATGAGGCTCAGCCAAAAACTAAAACTCTGTCATCATTTTCTCAGTCTCAAAGTTGTTCAAAACTTGTATGAGCTTTTTTCTTTCGCTGGACATAAAAGAAGATATTCTGAAGAACCGCTGGCCCCCTTTGACTCCCATAGTATGGAAAAATGCTACTATGTTTGGTTACATGCTTTCTTCAAAATATCTTCTTTTGTGTTCAGCAGAAGAAAGAAACTTATACAGGTTTGAGGGTGAGTAAATGGCAGAATGTTTTATTTTTTGGGTGAACCGTTCGTTTAAGGCCCACTTCTTACATATCTCATGACACTAGCAGATGTTTTCACTCATTTACGCTTAAACCTGCTCCCTTACGAGTCCGAGCGGCTCCATCTTCAGTCTTTGACACGGCGCTGGCAGCTCAAAGGCAGACCGGCTTAAGCTCCAAACAGCCTGAGCTGAGCTCTTAATCGGCACCATGTTCATGGTGATCCGCTGATGGATGGTCAGTCACGTCTCAGACGCGCTGGAGAGCGCTCCGGCTTTCAGACCGCAGATCCAGAAGGAAAAGGAGAACAAAAGCAGGAAAAGAAAACAGAGGGCTCAATCAATGCTGCTGGAGATGGCTTTCTGCTGGGCATAGTAATGGAGAGATGAATGGCGTCTGGCGGGTGACCTCTGTGACCTGTGAGGAGCCGAGAGAACCCGAGCCTGGGAGAACCGTGCGATGATCACATCTGTCTCACTTCACAACATTCACTAGTTAGAAAGGAAACCAATGACATCTAACAACGCAGAAGACATAAGCGCATTTAGAAAGTAGAGGAAGCAAAACAGAGCTACCATCACTGTCTACCTCAGAGGAACAGATCACTCTCTTCCAAACCTGTACAATGGACTTTCCTTCACAGAACAAAAGGAAGGTAGCATATAACAGCAGTTCATACAGAGCCACACAACAGTTCTTATTCACTGAAGATGTTGTTCTTCGCCATCATCTCAAATGCATGTGTTCTGTTATGAGCCGAGCGAGAATCATCGGTGTGGGATTGCTGACATCAGACATGCACTGATTTGCCTTCATCTAGCAATTGTGAATATATGATTTGAGAGCTTCAGCAGAGGCGAAATCTGGGTCTGATCCTCACACACATCCAGCACATAAGCGGAAAAAAAGGTAAAAAGACAATTGCGACTTTTTCTCTTTTCTCTTGCGAATTTAAAAAAATTCTCAGAATTGCAAGATATTAAATTAGCAATTCTAAGAAGAAAAGTCAGAATTGTGAGATATAAACTCGTAACTGCAAGATTATAAAAACAGTCCAAATTGTTAGATAAGTCAGACTTGGAATTACGAGAAAAAAGAAGTCTGCTTTCTGACTATATCTCGCAATTATGAGTTTAAATGTCCTCTATATTACTTTTTTTCTCAGAATTGAGAGATATAAACAATTTCATGATAAAAAGTCACAATTACCTTTACCTCCATTATTTTATTTTAAATTGTATTCCATGGTGGAAACAGGCTTCTATGATCATATGACCAGATTATAGTGCAATGCACAATTCTCTTAAAGTCTCTCTTTTTGTGTTCGATGGAAGAAAGAAACTCATATGACACGAGTAAATGACTGCACACTTTACACTGCTGACGCTTGAACTCGACTTTTGTCTCTCAACAGCTTCACGGTAGCTGAAGGAAATTCTGTCTGTCCATAGTTTGCAGACAGACGTCTTTGAAAGGGATTTTCAAACAAGGAGCTGGAGCAGAAAAGCTAGAAAGTACTGTAAGTACACTCGGTCTGAGCATCCTGAAAACACTGTGAGAGTCATGATGGCAAACGCTGGGACAGTGCTGCTCTAGACTGAACGAAATGTCTACACATTGTTGCTCTGTTCGTACTCATATTGTAGACCTTAGCCATTCAGACAGAATGTGTTTTCCATCCCTCTGGATGTAGTGGAGCGCCGGGCACAAAGTAACGCGGGGTTAGTTGTAACACACATGGTTTGAATATTTCCACACATGCTAGCATAACAAAATTGACAGTATTTATTAGTTACCATATCAACATTATATAGAAAAAAAAGTGCACCAAAATTCAAAAATCTTTTGAAGATATCACTGAACATTTATTTTGCCATAGTAAAATTAAAATTCTGGCTTAAGTACATTTTTCATCTCAGTTTTTATTATTCATTTAAAATTAGACAAATCTGCTATTATTTTAATCTCCAATCTGTTATTTATCAGTTTAGATCGTTTTTTAATGCTTTGATTACTAGCAGAAGACACTAACCAGTTTTAAACTCCAGTTGTGCAGATGGGGCGTTACAATATGCTATTCTATGACATTAGCGATGTAATTTACACTATTTACTTTAATGAATTGTAATGAGAAACAGGTCAAGACTGACAGTCAATGTTTAGTGTTTAGAAATGATTATTTCAAGACATGTAAAGCATTTTGGCTCGTTTTTGTGGGCCGTCCCAAGCCTGGTTGCAATGTGTTCATTGTCAAACTCTAAAATCAGATTATTTTTAATTCTTAAAAAACGCCATTATTTTATTTGAAAAAAATCATTATTTTATTTTATTAACAAAATATTTTAGTTTGTCTTGTATATTTTTTCATTCGATTAGATACCATTTTAAGCTATTATATGGTCATGTTACAACGTGACCCTCAGATGTTACAATGTACCCACCTACGGGGCATGTTGTCACATTTCACTTTTTTCACATTTCACATTTCCCTCAATAGCCGTGTCGTGTTGTTCGGTTCACAATCATCACGCAGACGTCAGATCCTTCAGCGCCCAAACACACTGAAAAGCACCTTGTGAATTCTCTGAGCCTGAGAAATATGCTCTTATGATCAAACCACTCAATTCTCCAGACAAAAGTGACTCTTATAGAGAAGCTTCTTTTATTTTTATTACAATTTTAACTAAATTTAAGCTTAAAACTCTAGTAGTAAATTTTCTAAAGAAAAAAAATGCTTATGATTCATAAATGAGTATTTCTGTCCAGATATGTCTCATGTTTGTGGTTGTGCTCAGTGAGATATAAAAGTTAAAAGTGAAACTTCATTTAATAGCTTTCTGACTCAAAGTGGAAAGGTTTGGAGTAAAATCCAAGCTTTTATTTTATTAGAACTGAATCACTGGACTATCACTAATTCAAAGGCAGGGTTATTATAGCCAACTAAAACTAAAACCGGAAGAAAAAAAAAATAAATAAAACACACATAACCGTATCTGAATGATCAAAGGTGAGCTGTACCTGCTCGTAGAACTTGTTGTGAGCGACGTAGTGCTGCGAATCGAAGGAGTCCTCAGTGACCAGCACACGCTGCCTCTCGCCGATCTGTGAGACGAGACAGAAACACTCATGAGCAGCTCAAACCGCTTAGCCTCCAGCCCTGACAGCAAACACAAGCGCTGGTTAGTAAACAGGTGACATTTACACGGAGGCTGATGCATTTAACCATGAATACATGCATGTGCAGAGAAACAGGGCCATCGTCTGCTAACTGAAGGAAATAAAAGCGGCTTACTGTACGCTGATATTATCTTATGAAGGAAAATGTCTTCTTTCATTCAGACTGTCACAAAGCAACTGTGCATGTAGTAATGGGTTTTAAGGAGCCTCTGTGTGCCGAACAGATTTACTGCTACAACACTCGATTCACTGCAGTGAGAGACAGACACCGGGTGAATACGTTTTATTTGTAAAGCGCTTTTCACAATACAAATCGTTGCAAGGCCAGCGGAGGTCAAAGGTTAATAACAGCTCCACACTGTTTGTGCTTGAACTCTTCTGGAGATGAAGGTCCGTCTCAGCTGCTCGCTGCCGTGGCTCTCGCTGTCAAAGCCTTTAACAAGTGACTGAACTCTCTGAAAATGCAGTTTATCCGTGCTGAAAACGCTCCTACATCTCAACCGCTGGAGAAATTAAAGGCACTGGAGAACAATGCCGTCCCTGAAGTTTCAGAAACGTTCAAGATGTCATTTCTTTTCGATGACTGACCCTCATCACACACTGCCAAACTCTGTTAACGCAAGAGTTCACCAAAAACTATTAATCGCCCTCATGTCAACCCAAACCACACAGCAGTTCACAGTGAACACGACTGCAGATCTGCACATACGTCCAGAGGGAGTGTGATTTTGCCTGGTTCATCATATCGTGTTAATGTCAGGGTTTCAACACTCCTGCCTGAACATTTACACTATCTGTAGCTAACTATGAGTGAATAACAAAGATGTAGAAAAGGAAAATGTCGGCCGCTCAAAACCACAGAACCACTTCAGTTTAAAATGAGGAAATTATCAACTGTATATGAAATCTGAAGATCAGGAAGCATCTGAAAATGTTCTTAGTTCAAGACGATGCACATCAAATGACACAAACACACTGAAATCACGGAGACCTCGGATACGGTGTCGCTGTGAAGGGCTTATAGTCACCAGTGCTACGTTTCCAAGGCAAACCACAGAACTGAGTGGATTAAGCCGTGTTAACGGCGAACAGAAGAGACCATAAGTCTTCTGGAGGAGAAGACTCTCAGAATAAGTTCATGTATTTCAGAGGAAGTGATGGATGCAGTAGAGCGATCCGGTCGTTCTGATGAGACAAACAGCCGTGAATCATGATGAGAGTGAAAGCAGTGATTGGATAAACCTCCACGATTGCGTCTGCAAACTGATTCAAGAGCTCATCGTTTTTACAAACGAGGACATTAAGAAACATCTAAAACGCAAACGCACAGCGAGAGTGTGTGGATGAACTACTAAACCTTACCTTTAATGAGTCAAACATGAGATGTTTTCATCAAGAGTTGAATATATAAGGGAAAGTGTGTCCTTGAGGTACAATGCAAGTTTCACCATTTCTAATCAGCTTTTTGTCTTCACTTGTTCATTTGAAGTGCTCCTGTGATGAATGAATGCGTGGCTCCACTGGCCTACAGAATGAACTGAAGGATGTCCAAAGGTTTCCTCAAAGAGAATGGAGGAGTTTGTCTGAGACTAGCCGGAGGCGGCGAGGAACACGTCTGGTTAATGTTCAAAGCTGTCGACAGACACATCCATGAAGAGCTAGCAAAAGAAAAGACGAGCCCATCCTCACAGAATAATGCTGTTCTGTGAGCAAACTAACCCGACGAGAAGCGATTTAAAGAGTTATTCAGCTACAAAATAAATGTTGCGTCATTATTTACGCACTCTCGTGTTGTTTGTGTGCTGATATTTTCTCCTTGGAACCTTCATGCAGCTCTTTTCTATTTAATCACAGTCCAAAATCTCTCAAGATACCACAACAGTATCTGAACGATTCAAATCTTCAGAAGTCATTTAATGTCACTGTGTGCTGAAAAGACTGAAATGTAAGTTATTTAGCAAAACTCTTCCCCTCCAGAGAGTCGTTAACATAAGAACCGCTGTGATCGGATCACTGAATCACTGAGGAACCAAATCAGGCTCAAACGAACAACTCATTCACCGATTCAGTTCTCAAGATCAATGATTCTGCTCTCGATTCTGAATCTCTGGTCAGAAACATCACACGACTTCAGAAGATTCAGAATGAATCATATGAATCACGACTGCTGTATGTTGTGTGTTCATTTATATATAAGGATAAACTGCTTGAGAAGAAGCATCTCGAGTGAAACCACATCAGCGGCAGGGTTTAGGCTGAATCATGTCTTTAACACAGGTATCTGGAGCGTCCTCTCTTCAGGACAGACTTTGATTTCAGTCTTTATGAAGTTTTTAACAGCTCGCTCGGACCGATGCTGATGATGAATTCAGTGAGCTGTGGTGGGTGAGGAGTGAAACACATCAGAGGAGAAGAGAGAAGATCTCAGGAGATCAACGTCCAGCGTGAAGTTTGCTCTGGAAACACAGATATAATATTCCCTCTTAATTGAGCCTAATCCAGATCATGAACCACAACATCCACAAATCAAACGAAGATCCTGCTTCTGACGAGGAGCGAATCCCGTCATATGAACGCACAGGATGAGAAGCAGACGATATTTGTTGTGGAATCTCCTCTTCATTGCTGTCGTGATCGAAAACAAACAGAGCCGGGCTGGATTCGAATCAAAAGAGAATAATAATTAGAGCGGTCCAGCACAAACACGCCTGCTGATCTGCAGGGCTTTACGGGCGACGTGAGAGGATTCACATCACAGCCTTTCAGGAGATAAAGACCAGAGGAGTCTCTGGTGAGCTTCAAACGCTCAGCCATTCCTGCAGGAACGTGAAGCTCTGATCTGAATCTCTCACTGTTAGACAACAGACGATGCAGCCTGTCAAGGGTAAGAGGATGATCACATTAATTGATAATCAATCCAAACAACAATCAGAATGAATTAAACTCAAGCGTTTGAGACTCTTTCAGCAGAATGAATCACGTTCTTACATTCCTCCACTGCTTTTCCTTTGTTTTAAAGATGCACTAGATGTGTGTATTTGACCGGTTGTAGCTTTTGCAGCGTCTCACGCAGAACACAGTGCTGTAAAACTGCGGCACTCAAATATCTCTAGACCTTGTTTTGTTATTTGTTTTTTATCTCATTTTTAAATGCAAAAAATTTACACCCATATACACACTCACACACACACACTATCTCTCTCTCACACTCACACACACGCACTCTCTCTCTCACACACACACACACACACACTCAAGCCACACAGCCGATGGTGAAGAATGTCTTTAATCACTGATGTTTCTGCATCTGTGCTGCAGATTGATTTAGCGTTCAGCGTCAGATCACAGCCCCGCAGGACGAGGATAAACCCCGCTGATTCCCCTTCATTAGCGCTGGTTAGTGAAGCACGGCGCCGCGTTCAGCTGAGACACAATCAGCTCTACATGATGAGGACGTCACTCCTGGCTTCAGCAGGACACGGAGGCATCTGTGTTACAGTCACACAGGACAGACTGAACGCTAATTCTGAAGACATCCCGTGTGTGTTTCACGACATGTGTGTATTATAACGCTCTGGTCCATCTGATCCGTGGCCGGATCATGTGTGTGCAGCTGGTTTCTTTTACATCACGCATCACATTACACATAACACACGGCAGCACAAGCAGCACACAGTCAAATATTTCACAAAACACAGGCACGGGAGGCCGTACAGTTAAAGCCGCCTAATCACATCTGTCTGTCTGGTTTACATCATCAGCACACAGATGAAGCGTTTATATGTGCATGCACACAGAGACGTGTTGAGTGTGTGTGTGTATCTGATATGATCCACCATAAGATTACAGTTACACTCCTAAAACATCGAGGCTGTGGTTAGAAACACACAGGCTTTCATCTGACATCTGTGTACAGTACTGTCGCTTTAAAAACCCAAAACACTGATCTGATCGAGCGACCCTGTTAATGTCAATGATTGTTCTGAATATGTTATTCCAAAGAAAAACATTTTGTTCTTGTGACATTTTGACTTGAAAATGAACATTATGGAAGTAAAATGCCGATTCATCTCGCTCTGAGAGGAACCCAGCACTGTTCTTGATGAGGGGAGGTGATCCTGGGATCTCACTGTGCAGTTGGTATTCTTCCACACACCCTTCACATCTCCGGACAGTGGCTGAAGGTCAAGAGCAACAGGTCAAAGCACAGGACGCTTCACAGGGTCTTCATCTCCAGAGAGACACCAGAGCTGTTCTTCAGGAGAACAACACGAAGGACAGTGAGAAAGGCACTGCCAAAGATGGAAACGAGAAAGAAAGGATGGAAACATGGACGAGGAGCAGCGTTCTGCTCCTGTCAGCTCCAGTTACTCTCCACAGCACAGAAACAACTCCATTCACACAAGTCCAGTGTCTCTGGTCCCAGTTTAGAGCAGAAGCAACTAGAACTAACCCATCTGTGGAAGAAGGTGGCTGGTGTTTGGAAACAACCATTTTGTGATTTCCACTGGTTCTGCTAGCGGCATAGAAACTCCAGCATCTCACTGCACTCACATCTACCTCATCACGGACAGAGTAACTCATCGTGAGTAATGAACTCCTGTATCGGACTCATGCACACGCAGATATACTGCTGAAAACCACACTTACAGGAATAGTCAAGATAAACTTTAAGTAGGGAGTTGATTTCAACATTACAGCAGTATTAATTTTACCCTGCTCTGTATCTGTGTGTGCGCGTGTGTGTGTGTGTATCTGTGTGCGCGCGTGTGTGTATGTGTGTGTATCTGTGTGTGTGTGTGTATCTGTGTGTGT
>NW_015666198.1:139056-139951 GCF_001515625.1 Sinocyclocheilus rhinocerous
TTCAGTAGCGGCGTCTGTATGCTGATTGCGTCCAGCGGCTCATTTAAGCACATATATAGCAGCTTTCATAATGATGATTATATCTCTACAATATAATTACACAAAACGCTCTCTGTATCGCTTTTCATCACGAAACACACATACAATCAGCGTTCACCTTGAGCTAAGGACATTCCCGAAGAAAAACCAAGTCCTAATTTCAGGTCCGTTTCTGAACAGAATCTCACAGCCGCTGTTAATGTCAGTCTCAGGTAACAAGCGGTCAGTTTCAACACACCGCACCTGCTGTTACAGTCTCCAGCGGATGTGATCGGATGAGAGATGGTGATTTAGTAACTACACGCAGCACTGTGGCTAAAGCATGTGAAGCGCTGCTCACTGGACACTCACTGTCACCGCGCTCGAGTGTCTGTGACAGAACTTCACATGTGCACAAGTGATCCATCTCACTGCGGCAGTCATTCACACGTGCATGCCGACTGTCGATACACCTAGCTTTTAAAGGTGAAAACAGTTGCTGGAGTTTGAAAAACTATTTTTGGTTCCTCCATTTACAATTGTGATATGTTCAGGTGTGCTTCAGTGGTTTGAGCCATCAGATCTTTGCTAATAGATGTCCTGAATAGGTTAATTTGAATATTTATCAGTCTCTCCCATGCTCTTCAATTAGACTGGATCAACTGACTGTGCATAATTCTGTATCTCATCCAGCGGCTGGGCAGGGAAAGAGGTGGGTGGGACCGAAGAGAGGGAGGGACATGGAATGATGTGGGCGTGACCAGAGAGATTGAGAGGTGGGGCAATGATTGATGTGGGCGGGATCAGAGATTGAGAGGTGGGGCAATGACTGATGTGGGCGGGATCAGAGATTGAGAGGTGAGGCAATGGCTGATGT
>NW_015666198.1:140348-168608 GCF_001515625.1 Sinocyclocheilus rhinocerous
TTGAAGATGTTAGAAACACACGTCATTGTTGTCATGTGGTGAATTTGGCCAATCTGAAACAGCTGTGTCGTCATCAGCGCTCCTGCAGTCGCTCTGAAAAAGCTGCGCCAGCTGAGTCAGCCGGCTGCTCTCGAAACGCTATGGCAGTACTTTGATGCCACACGTGACAGTGATGTGGCGTCGGTTCAAGTCGGACTAAATTTCTAACTGGCATGCACTGCTTCAAGTCAGCCGCCGATTGGTTTGCGCGGCGCCGCATGAAGTCGAACGCACCTAATGACTGATGTGGGCGGGATCAGTGAAAGGGGCGGGGGATTGGGACTCTTAAACAGCAGCAGGTCTGAGGAACAGATGCCAGGGCTGAAGGTGGCATATGGCTGACTGACGCCAGGTTCACCAGAGTTCTTCACCGGGACCAATCAGAAGGCTTTATTAAACATGACTGATGTCAGCGGGCCGGCGGGGAAGCGTTGCATGTTTGCACACACGGTAAACACAACATATGGCCAAAAGCACAGCGCTGCTGACCTGTGCAATCCTGCCCAGCACAGAAAAACACTCTATTACCATCATACAGCTTGACTTATGGCACAGTTCATGCTTGTAAATGTGTCCGCAGCTCAAGGACATCAGCCATTAACTTAAGAACTCACTCATAATCTCCATTAATTTTCTCACTCTTACAGATGCGGTGAGGCTAATGTCAGCCTGCTGACCGCCAGCATCTTCAGAGAATCTCGACGCGGAGCGCTCCAACAACATCTATAATGCATGACATCTGTTTTCCTCATGCCAAGCGTGTCAGTCGAAATAAAACAACTCGCCGTGTTTGACTGACATGAGATCAGAGACGAGAAGCGTTTGCTTTCTCGAGATCATAAGACGAGCGCTTCCTTCATCATGACAGGAGGAGAAGAGATGCTGCCGTCTCCTCTTTGAAATATTCTCTCCATCCGTCTCTTGGAAAATCAGAAACACTTCTGTGCATAAATAGGTCAAGATCTGGAGGAGAGCACTTCCTAGAAACTCCCATGAAAACCGCTCACGAAAGCCTTGAAGTCGGAGCACATCTCAGCTCACTCTGGCCAACACACCAAGAGCACTTCTGACCGAGAACAAGAGCCATCAAACCTGATTCTCTGCTGCAGATGGACAGTGATGATAACAGACGCACTGACACCTGATTCACTCGGTCACGCTGGCTCAGGGGTCACGCGATCGGCCCGAGAGCAGGACCGCTGCTGGAGCTGCCGTGTGTTTGTCTGGTCTGTGGTTCACCTCTGAACATGCTGCTGCCTGGACATCCACACAGACTCAACACAACACATGCAAATGAGTGTGTGTGTGTGTTTAATGAGGCGTTCCGCAGCTGAACTGTGTGGGAAGACATGGATCAGTGTCCAGAACAGACACGGACAGCAATGGCATCCCTGAGATTATGTAAGATGTTTTTATCTAAAGCAGTTTAACACTTCAGCACAATAGCCATCATGTCTGCAGTCCAGAGCCTTTTAATATTTGGATCATCACTACTTTCTTGTTATCAAATCACTTTTAATCAGGTAATTGTTGACCAATATTTTGATGAAGACACAATGAAGAAACAATATACTTGGTATCGGGCACGCATGATGTCTGTTCTGACTTATGAATTACAGGAGAGCTGGGCAGAAAGTTACTTTCCCTGCTTTTGATTCTGGTTAAGTGTAAGTGATAAACTAACCTTCATACTGAATTCAGAAGAATAGTGGGGGAAACCTGATTAAATGACGTGTGTCACAGTCTCATTAGCATCCATAAGCTCTGAACTGCAGATAAACTGATAATCATGTCTAATAAGATACCCAGATTATGCAGTATTTTTAAAATAATGGGAATAGAAATATGTTTTTCTAATTCTACACAAATGCTATGTTTTCCATATGTTAGACTATTAGATAAACTATTATATAACAACTTGCATGCACCAGACTTAACCAATCAATTAAAAATAAATAAACAAACAAATACATACATTTAATTTATGATAAGCATAAACTAGTCCCTACTGACAACTTAGTGCTACCCTGGTACTCTGCTACTCAGTAATAGTATTAAAAATAAATTAATAAATAAAACATGTATTTACGTTAATATAATGGTTATTGCTAGAAAATCTCACAATCTCACAAATACAATTATAAAATTAGAAGTACTATATTTTGATACATGTCCAATGTTTGCAAAAACCACAAACCTTGTATAAACAATATAAGTTAGTATGATTTCTTTAGTGCGCATGTTCTGTAGGTTAACTGACACGAACACAAAGAGAATAGAGCGTTTCTAAAGGGTTTCCAGTCTCTTCAGTGAATCTGAGCAGTGCTGTGTTAAACATGGACACAGAAACAGCAAGAGACACTGGATACGCTACACGAGGAGGAATATCAAGACTTCATGAGAGAGAAAGGGAAAACTGGACAGTCTGAGGAAGCACTGCAGGGAATGCTGGGTAAGATTACAGACGCATGTGTGTGAGAGCTGAGAGCAGATGACAGATCTACTGACCCCATCAGGACCCCATCAGACCACATTAGACCACATCAGCACTGAGCAGAGCTCCTCTATGTGCTGCTCTCGGCCCACTCTCTCCTGAACCTCACCACTTAGATTCTGCTTTGAAGAGCAGGACAATCACTCTTCATCTTTCTCGCTTGACGCTTATTCCTATAATGCACCATTTATTGCTGTGACTTAAGTAAGGAGATTACAGCGGCAACTGCAAGACTGGCGTCTAAACGCGTTAATTTAATCTGAAAATGCTGCCCAGAGTAAAGTCAATATTAAAAACACTGCAGACGTGAGCTGGTTAAACAGCAGCAGTGTTATCAGCTCCTGACGCCACTGAGGACCGGCGCTGTTCACACCAGACGTGATCCAGCTCTCGAGAATCCACAGAATCACACATTTGAGGGGTTTTTGAGGATTCAAAACTCACATTTGTGAGCGATATGGCTCTTTCTGGTTGGTCAGCCTGAGGACGGACTAACCCTAAGCAGTAACAGTTAGCCATTCGATACGATCTGCTCAAACATCTTCTGCAGGTTTACAGGATCTTCAGAGAGAGTCGTGTGATATGATGACTGTATTACAGTATAATCATACATTGGACTCTCCAGATACTTCACAGGGTAAATCAGTAAATCAGAATCAAAGGTGATAAAAGCAACAGCTTGGGTTTTGTACTTATTTCAGGAAATTAAAAAAGGAAAGAAACATCCTGATTCAGTTCATGTAGTCAAATCCTGCTTCTGTCACAAGACTTTTCATACTAAATCTGTAATCTGTGACAAAAAACAAAAAATCACTCGCTCGTGTTGCAGTGTGAGAGAATCTCATAATGATGAATAATTAGTTGTGTAAAGTTTGCACGATCATGTTTGGGTAAATGCCTCTTATAAAGGTAAAGGAGGTCGGTCGCGGTCAGGCTCGTCTGCTGTGCAGAATAAACTGAAAGACGGAACAGACCCTGCACTGAGAGTCAAATCTGCAAAGAGAGACATGCAAAACTGCAAACTAACAATAACCTAAGGCAAGCAGCATGCAGGGGCTTCTCCCTCACGTCCTAAATATTATCAAGTCACATTTATTTCTACGGCGCATTATACAATTGTTTCAGATTGTTTCAACGCAGCTTCACATTAAACAGGAAAACAACAGTGTTCATTGATTATGAAATCATTTCAATTTCAGCTGTACAGCAGCTCTACAGAAGACAGCAGCGTCATTCTTCAGATCAAGTTTAACTGAGCAAGCCCAAAGAGAGAGTGACATCTGTCAGAGATCTCCTTATGATGAGCTGAAGAGCTGAATGCCTCGCGGTCTGTTCCTGCTCCTCAGATCTCTCACTACCGTCTCTCTCCATCAGCGGTGGTGAACACAGGTCTCTCGCCTGTCTGGCCATTCATCTGCTCTCACACTCTTCCCTCGGCGACTCACTGCGTTTGTTCTCCTGGTTTATCCGCTCCTCTCTTTCCCGGCAGGATTAGAGGGGATGTTTCTTAAAAGAAACAAAGCGCTCCGTCTCTGGACTTGTCATATTGCTCCAAATTTCACGGCTGCTGAGGAAAAGCAGTGAATGGAAGCAGATGTTTTCATGCGGTCTTTGATCAGGAGTTACACAATCACAGAACCGCTCTCTTCTGCTCATGTCAGAGCTGACGGGGGAATGACATGAACATGGTCAGGACCACAGCGATGGGACGAGGCCTTCAGCACTGACACACATCATCATCATCATCATCATCATCATTCTGTGCTGCTGCTGCATGTAAGTGTGCAAACCGTGACGAGAATATCTGTCCCTAAAAACAGACGTGACCACATCATCTCGCAACCTTGAATTACACAAAGAACAAGCATCTAACAAAGCCACAATCACTGGTGGCGCAAAGTGAAAAAATTACTCCTGCTTAAACCTGAATGCTCAATGCAACCAAGGCTCACTGGAAATACATGCTTGCCTACAGTTCTGAAAACTGCAAAAACATAGCTATACAATTTACTGCATTTTCTAGATGTTATGAACAGTACAGGCATTAAAACTCCAACATCTTTTATTCCTTTTCACACAAATTATGATTTCGGGGCACATTATTAACAATAAAAGTTTACTTTTTGCACGGTTCCTTGCACACTACTATGTGCTCTAAACACTTTTATCATAGTGCATGATTTGTAAACTAGTAAATTTTGAGGTTTACATCACATAACCAGCTCTATACGTGTGACTTTTCTGGTGTAGTAAACTTGCTCGGTGGTGCACCCGGTACAGCATTGCACTGGTGATGTGAAGCGCTCGTGAAACACGAGTCATGATAAAAGAGCTCAAAGACTTGAAGCAGCAAGATAAAATGACATGGCTTCTTCAGAAAGTGTGTTTTTATCTCATGTTTGCTTTTGTTAACACTATCGGTTAGGTTCAGGGTTAGTTTAGTGCAAGCGCTACATTAATTTCATATGCAATAGAGCATTAATCTTTTAGTGCCACTCGCTGTACATTTAATTTCTGAACTGAAGTGATATGTACAAGCAACAAAGTAATTGCCACAGTCACATTTAACTGTTGGAAACGCTGTTTAGCAACAGACATTGAACATTTTGCTTTGAAATTGGCAAGAAACATGTAACAAGCAACACAATTTCATTTTGCAACCATTTTGTATCCACAGACACATTGTTTTTCATGACACCGTGCTGTTTAATAAACCAGCATCTGCAAGAAGAGCAAATGATATAGCTTACAGTGCCTCTTGCGGACGTGGCACCTAAAAAGGTGAGCAAAACGAACACAGAGCAATGTTTTCAGGTTTTGTAGAAATGTAGCAGAGTCACATATCTCTAATGAGCCCGAGCTGGCTAACTGATAACTACAGACAACAGCCTCTGGGATCTGAGACGTCCTACAACAAGTGAATGGGGCGAGACAGAAGACACCTCTGAGAAGACGAAGGACAGTTGAAAGTGAAGCAGACGTGAGAGTGGGATTCTTCTGTCTAGACGTCTTTTCATCCTGCCACAGAGGATTCAGAGCTGCTGTAGGCGATTAGCAGTGTTTGCTTTCTCTAAACCCTGTCTGCAGGAGCCGGAGGAGGTCTGGGCTTCCCCTGATGGCCTGAGAACCAGGGGCTTTATCTCCACGGCTCCATGTCTCCTGCTAGACCTGCCAGACCCCAGAGAGACCACCGTCTGTAGAGACAAACCGCTTCAGTGCCGCTGAACACATGGAAGACGCCTCCGGCCGGCCGGACAAACTCTATTCCCCACTTCTGAATATGTACAGCAGGGTGGCTTAAGGCCCAAAGGCAGCATGAGCCTGTAGTCTCATAATGAGTGTCTGTCCACCACAAAACCTGATCATCACACTACAGTCATACTGTCCAATGCTGCACTGGAGACACTTGAGGATAAAACATCTGATGTTCATTAGCAGTCGCTCATGCTGTCACATACACCTCAACCACTGAACCGCATGAGCCTGCGAGCTCCAGCACAGAAACACCAGAGCAAATAGGGACTGAAGCCCTGAAATGGGTACAGACCCATTTCAAATCTTCCTTTTATGTCTAAAACTTTAGAAAAAGCTGTGTCTGCTCAATTGTGCTTCTTCCTGCAAAAAAATGATCTCTATGAAGAATTTCAGGCCCCACCATAGCACAGAAACTGCATTTGTTAAAATTACAAATGACTTGCTTCTTGCGTCAGACCAAGGCTGCATCTCATTGCTAGTTTTACTTGATCTTAGTGCTGCGTTCGACACTATAGATCATGACATACTCATAGATCGATTACAAAACTATACAGGTATTCAAGGGCAGGCTTTAAGATGGTTTAGATCCTACCTGTCAGATCGCTACCATTTTGTTCATTTAAATGGGGAGTCATCTCAATTATCACCAGCAAAATATGGAGTGCCACAAGGATCTGTCCTAGATCCTCTGCTATTTTCAATATACATGTTACCCCTTGGTAATATTATTAGAAAATACAGGATTAGCTTCCACTGTTATGCAGATGATACTCAACTATATATCTCAACAAGACCAGATGAAACTTCTAAATGATCTAAGCTAACAGAGTGTGTTAAAAATGTAAAAGATTGGATGACCAATAATTTTCTCCTATTAAACTCGGATAAGACAGAGATATTACTTATTGGACCAAAAAACAGTACACAGAATCTCTGGGATTACAATTTGCAACTAGACGGATGTACTGTTACTTCCTCTACAGTCAAAAATCTGGGTGTTATATTAGATAGCAACTTGTCTTTTGAAAATCATATTTCCCATGTTACAAAAACAGCATTCTTCCATCTTAGAAACATTGCCAAACTACGAAATATGTTACCTGTTTCTGATGCAGAAAAGCTAGTTCATGCATTCATGACCTCTAGACTGGACTATTGTAATGCACTGCTAGGTGGTTGTCCTGCATCTTCAATAAACAAGCTACAGGTAGTCCAAAATGCAGCGGCTAGAGTCCTTACCAGGTCAAGAAAATATGATCATATTACCCCAATTTTACAGTCTCTGCACTGGCTACCTATTAAGTTCCGTATCAGTTACAAAATATTATTACTTGCCTATAAGGCCCTTAATGGGTTAGCTCCTGCGTACCTAACTAGTCTTCTACCACGCTACAATCCATCACGCTCCCTAAGGTCGCAAAACTCTGGACTTTTGGTAGTACCTAGGATAGCAAAGTCCACTAAAGGAGGTAGAGCTTTTTCGCATTTGGCTCCCAAACTCTGGAATAGCCTTCCTGATAACGTTCGGGGTTCAGACACACTCTCTCTGTTTAAATCTAGATTAAAGACACATCTCTTTGGCCAAGCATTCAAATAATGCATATCATAATCTTGTACTGCAGTTATATCTGATCAAATGCACATTATTATTCTTTAGCTTGGGTTAAACAAATCAATTTTGCTTGGTTGGAACAGCAGCTACGCTAATTATGTCCCTATTTGTTTCTCTGTTTTTGCCACAGGATTGACATCCCGTGGTAACTAGGATTTACACAAGCTTCAGTCTGGATCCAGAACACCTGAGAAGAGATGATGCCAACCCCTCAGAGGACCTCAGATGATGCCAACCCTGAAACAACCCACCAGATCCAGTCTGTATCCAGATCAGATGGTCACTGCAGTCACCCGGATCCAGTACGTATTCAGACCAGATGGTGGATCAGCACCTAGAGAGGACCTAAACTTAATTTGCTGTAAAGTTGCTTTGCAACGATTTGTATCGTGAAAAGCGCTGTACAAATAAACTTGAATTGAATTGAATTGAAGCTGAGATCAAGAACCGTCTAAGTCCTATTTGATCCTTCATCTTAAAGGAACTGCAGACGCATTCAAGAGATGCTGTTTTTCTTACAGTGAGAGTCCGATCAGACAAGGGTTGTTAAGCTCCAGAAATAACAATAAAAAGAGTTCAGGACTCATGAATATTTGAAGCTTGACAGCCGCTGGTCACTGTTTGCTTTCACTGTATGGGGAAGAGCAGCTTGGACATTCTGTTAAACGTCTCATTTTGTGTTCCACAGAAGACAGAAAGTCATACGGGTTTGATTAACATGAGAGGAACACACAAACTCACGAGTGAGCCATCAATATGAACACTGATTAAATAACACTGTTAAAAATTCTGTCAAATGAAAGCATCATCTGTTCAGACCCTCATCATCTGTGACGATTTATGTGTGTGTCCTGTCCATACCTGCAGTTCCTTTATGAAAGACATAACAGACCACAACTGCAGATATATGATCTCCTGATGGTGGTACCATGCGTACTTCATGACCTGCACGTCTGCAGGGGAACGTGTGTGTGTGCGTGTGTGTGTGTGTGTGCGTGTGTGTGAGAGTGAGTGTGAGAGTGAGTGTGTGTGTGTGTGTGTGTGTATGTGCGTGTGTGAGAGTGAGTGTGTGTGTCATTCTCACACACACAGGTTTGTTTCTGAGATAAGGAGCTCCTCTCAAACACACCGCTGGACACTGAGGCATTCTGGGAGATTCTGGAAATGAAGTTGACTTTCCTCAAGGGCCCTTCTACAAAAACAAACGCATGCCTCTTATTTCCAGAGCTTACATATTAAAACATCTGAGCTTCATTTTAAATGTGTTCACTGCTAATGAAGCTCATGTTGAGCCTTTGAGATCATCATCATCAACTGACAGATGTCAATCATCTCTCTGTGCATTCATTCCTGCTGAATAATTACACTCTTAGTAGCATGATGGCATGTTTTACAGTGATAAACGGATAGTTCACCCCAAAATCACTTACTCCCCCTCACATCGTCCCAGACCAGTTTGACTCCTCTAATAAAAGATGATGTTTGGACCCCATTGACTTTCACTGTATGGACTCTCACAGATCTCACACTTCAAGACTTTCTCCGTTTCACTGGATACAGAAACATCGAACTCTCAAACACAGAGACTAACCAGAAACCCCATCAGCGCCGCACAGTTATGATTCTACAGTCTTAAAGTCCTGCGCTGTCCGGAGACAGGAGGGTTTGATGATGTTCATGCAGAAATTATGTTTATTTTCAGACAAAAGCAGCCGCTGTGTAATGTGCTTCTTTAGATCGTGTCAATAGAATCAGGCTTCAAAGATGACTTGCAGCAGTGGCTCCATAATGAAATCGGACTTAATAACAGCATTTGCAAATCCGAACAATACTGCATGATGAATGCTGCTGTATTGATGTCACAATGAAGTCTTAAAATCACAGGCTGCTATCGAGTCATAGCTCAACAAAAGCCATAATCCGGCTGTGAAAGCGTCTGCTGTGCTGTTTGAGCAGATGATTATGCTGTTGTGTAAGTGGACTAGTTTCAGGGGGCTTTGACATGAAAGGCTTGTTAACCGTGGCTCCAGATGTGTTTGCCCACCCACAAACTCAACAAGCAAAGCAGCAGATAAAGCAGATGAGAGTCATATTAGTCACATTAATACAACATAAACAAAACCACAGCCTCTCCGTGACTCGTCCACTGCATCTGAGCTTCAGGAACGCTTAACTTGCTTTAAAACGGACTGATGGTAGTTTTCATTAACCAGATACTAAGTATGATATACTGCCATATAACAACATACGAAACACGTCAGAGCTTAGTAGAAACTTAGAGACACTCTCTACACGCATAACTATTTGGCAGTACATGAAATGTGGATATCTGGACTGAAATGAGCCAGTATGGAAACATCAGCACCAAACCTACCGTAGTGTGCAGACTAACTAGACAACTTATCACAGTCATTTATTTTTAATTCTTCACAAAGGAGGCAATGCAATAATGGTCTGCAACAAGTGAAGTTAAAACAAATCAAAGATGGTGCATAGACACAACTGAAATGTCTCCTAAAGCAACATTATTTCAATCAACACTGAATATTATTTGCTTGAGAGACTGAACTAGTGAGATCTGAGTGCTCGGATGCTAAACTAACCAGCGCGTGTTGTGACACGTCTGTTTGAAGCTTTAAACGCTTCTCTCAGTGAGACGACGAGTCCCACCAAACATGAGCCGCTCAACAGCTGTTCAGGACTGTTTCTGCACCTGCTGAAGAGTTTACTGGACCACAATGAGCAGAGACTAAAGATCTGAAGATGGATTCAGTGAACTGAAGCTCCTGACAGCAGCGTCGCCTCGCGGTGAGGCTTCACCCGAAACATCACATACAGACACGAGAGACTGAGATCACCGAATCATACATTAACTTCAGAGTTCTGAAGGAGGAATAAAGTTACAGTAGTGACCATGTAAAGAGCTGCTACAGAAGTGAGTGAGTGAGATTTCATGAACTCATTGAGCAATGACATGTCTTTGAGCAGGTTAAATCAGTGTCATCTCATTCTGTTCATCTGCATTCTACAACAGCATCTGGTAACACTCGCCTCTTTCTGTCTTATGACAACACAGCAGCGCTTCCAGAGAACGGCACACAAAGATTCACGTCCAAGAGACCAACAAAAGCAGCACTTTAAATCTAATAACATCACTGTCTGCCTGTGTGGAGCGCAATATGCCCCAAACTTCATCTACAGCACACTTCTCAGCAGTAGTCTGCAGTCAGACGGCAGGATTCATGGCATTCAGTGAACACGAACACACAGCACAAACATCACACAAACAGCTGTCATCATGCCAAAACTACAGCAGAGTCATGATCATACGAGGAAAAAACAGCCCGCAATGATTCTACAGCGACTGAGTGAAACTCTCAATGAAACGGTCAGGTCTTCTGACAATCAGACACTCTGAGAGATCATATTTAATACATCAAGTGTGGGAAAACGTGTGGGAAAACGTGTGTGTGTGAGTGTGTGAGAGAGAGAGAGAGAGAGAGAGAGAGAGAGAGAGAGAGAGTGTTTTCTACAGTAAGGTCAGACATGAGCTGAGCTCCTGAAAAACTAAGAAAAATTGAGATAATCATTTAAAAATATCTTCAAAAAAGTAGTAGATTCAGCACAAAACAACATCTAGACAAATCTTTTGTTGAATTTGACAGTTTTTTTTTTTACCACACTTGAATCCGAGGAAAGTTCAGGAGTTCAAGAGAAGCAAATCACAGCTAATCACAGGATAACTGTCTTCAGAAGAAGATTTTCATGTTGGAAAAGATAACATCAAACAACAAAAACAACAACTAAGAGAAAAACCTTACAGGCATCTTGGCCCCGCCCCTTCATCTACCCTCAGAAGAGTTCTGAGAAATCCAGGCAGCTCCTCAGACAGAAGCAGATGAAGCAAACACCAGAAACACTGTTTGCTGACCAACACCACAGTGTCCTGACTAACCTGCTCTTCTACTCTCAACACAGCCTTGGACTGATACTGGAGCTGAAGCTGATGGCACAGTAAAGTTCAGTCAGCATTTCCTCTCTCTCTCTTGGTTCAAACCTCAATGACTTCCATCAGAACAATGTTCACACACTGAAAACAAACAGTGACCGCGACATTCACGACACTCGTGACAGATTCAGAAAACTGGTCAAATTTCCCTCACGCTTAACGTGAAACATACAAGAGTCAGTGGTGTTTGAGTCATTTAGCAGCGGGTTGAATGTGACCGTCAGATCTGACAGCTGCTGTATGTTTACAGCACATAAACGGCTCTGTTCTGCAAATAAATCTATGGTACGATCAGAAGACTGAGAATACAGAGCCCAAGAAACAAATTCAACGTGAATCGCCATCAGCTGGTGTTTATGTAACAGAGCAGCATGAACTTACTGCTAAACTTCTCCATTTACAGGTTTGGAACGACATAAATGTGAGTAAATTCTGAGAGTTTGACAGAAAATTCTTCAGTGACTGAAGTTCAAGTCAGTTTCAGACTGATATCTCAGACTCCCCCTTGAGACAATAATGAGTTGTATAGAACATGAACACAACTTGATTAATAAAGACTTTGCACTCACTCATGGAAATCTAATAGGTCATTAATTAATTGCACTAATTAATTACTAAATTAATTCAACCACTCGCAATTTCTGATTTGAAAGCACAGATTACTGATCCAATTAAAAAGTCTTAAGAATAAAGCCAGATGTTCCCGTGTGGAGTTTAATTAAACACAAACTGAATGAAGGTGCGTCTGCTGAACGGACGCGAGCGCTTCTGATGGATCTGTGTGAATCAGCAGGCGTCCCAATCAAACGAGAAACTACAACTAATCAGGAGAGAGCTGCAAATCAAGCGTGAATTAAAGACGAGTTTCCACCCGCCTCTGAAATAGCAGCGGGACAAGGCAAACAAATCAGACAAACAGAGGTCAAGCACAGAGCGGCTCAGACGCTCCCATCACAGACCGATGATAAAGAGATCCAGACGGGATCAGAGAGATCCATGAGAGCCATGCTGAGAATCAGGCTGAAGGAGCGAGTAAACGGATGATATCTGCTTATATGGAGATGATCAGTGTGGGCTGATCGACAACCTTTAATCTAAAAGCACTCTAAAGAAAAAAAGAACTTTACAAAATAATGACACCAAAATCAAATGATCGTTGCATGATGGACACACAGACTCATGTCAGGCTGATGCTTCTCTGTCTCTGAGCCGGACATGTTGAGACATCTCCGTGAGTTTCTCAGAGCTTATCTGCTCTTTATTGTGGTGAAGCACAAAGCCCCGCACCCGAGCTCAGAGAGGTGCTGCTGCGTCCCGGGCCGATCGCTGCTCACACAAAGCATTGTACACTGCTCAATAGTCTTTTGACTGGGACTGATGGGCCTTGTTCACTGCCATCTGGCTGCAGATAGATCACATAAATCACTGCCCCAATCACTGGGCTCCTGCATTCATTATGCATCTGTACACAGAATCAGCCTCTTCATGCCTGTTCACTGCGGCCAGAGAGACACTGCACACCAGCTGAACACACACACACACACACACACACACAATCAAACACATACACGCTCTCACGCTCACACTGCATACACACACACTGCATGCTCAAAACACACACACACACAATCAAACACATACACGCTCTCACACACACTGCATGCTCAAAACAAACACACACACACAATCATACACATACACGCTCTCACACACACACACACACACACTGCATGCTCAAAACACACACACACACACAATCAAACACATACACGCTCTCACACACTCACACTGCATACACACACACACACTAACAAACACATACACGCTTTCACACACTCACACTGCATGCAAATACACACACACACTCACTAACAAACACATACACGCTCTCACACTTCATACACACACTGCATGCTCAAAACACACACACACACACTAACAAGCACATACACGCTTTCACACACTCACACTGCATGCAAATATACACACACACACACACACTCACTCACTCACTCACACACACCCACACACACACTCACACACACACACACTGCATGCTCAAAACACACACACACACACTAACAAGCACATACACGCTTTCACACACTCACACTGCATGCAAATATACACACACACACACACACTCACTCACTCACTCACACACACCCACACACACACTCACACACACACACACTGCATGCTCAAAACACACACACACACACTAACAAGCACATACACGCTTTCACACACTCACACTGCATGCAAATATACACACACACACACACACTCACTCACTCACTCACACACACCCACACACACACTCACACACACACACACTGCATGCTCAAAACACACACACACACACTAACAAGCACATACACGCTTTCACACACTCACACTGCATGCAAATATACACACACACACACACACTCACTCACTCACTCACACACACCCACACACACACTCACACACACACACACTGCATGCTCAAAACACACACACACACACTAACAAGCACATACACGCTTTCACACACTCACACTGCATGCAAATATACACACACACACACACACTCACTCACTCACTCACACACACCCACACACACACTCACACACACACACACTGCATGCTCAAAACACACACACACACACTAACAAGCACATACACGCTTTCACACACTCACACTGCATGCAAATATACACACACACACACACACTCACTCACTCACTCACACACACCCACACACACACTCACACACACACACACTGCATGCTCAAAACACACACACACACACTAACAAGCACATACACGCTTTCACACACTCACACTGCATGCAAATATACACACACACACACACACTCACTCACTCACTCACACACACCCACACACACACTCACACACACACACACTGCATGCTCAAAACACACACACACACACTAACAAGCACATACACGCTTTCACACACTCACACTGCATGCAAATATACACACACACACACACACTCACTCACTCACTCACACACACCCACACACACACTCACACACACACACACTGCATGCTCAAAACACACACACACACACTAACAAGCACATACACGCTTTCACACACTCACACTGCATGCAAATATACACACACACACACACACTCACTCACTCACTCACACACACCCACACACACACTCACACACACACACACTGCATGCTCAAAACACACACACACACACTAACAAGCACATACACGCTTTCACACACTCACACTGCATGCAAATATACACACACACACACACACTCACTCACTCACTCACACACACCCACACACACACTCACACACACACACACTGCATGCTCAAAACACACACACACACACTAACAAGCACATACACGCTTTCACACACTCACACTGCATGCAAATATACACACACACACACACACTCACTCACTCACTCACACACACCCACACACACACTCACACACACACACACTGCATGCTCAAAACACACACACACACACTAACAAGCACATACACGCTTTCACACACTCACACTGCATGCAAATATACACACACACACACACACTCACTCACTCACTCACACACACCCACACACACACTCACACACACACACACTGCATGCTCAAAACACACACACACACACTAACAAGCACATACACGCTTTCACACACTCACACTGCATGCAAATATACACACACACACACACACTCACTCACTCACTCACACACACCCACACACACACTCACACACACACACACTGCATGCTCAAAACACACACACACACACTAACAAGCACATACACGCTTTCACACACTCACACTGCATGCAAATATACACACACACACACACACTCACTCACTCACTCACACACACCCACACACACACTCACACACACACACACTGCATGCTCAAAACACACACACACACACTAACAAGCACATACACGCTTTCACACACTCACACTGCATGCAAATATACACACACACACACACACTCACTCACTCACTCACACACACCCACACACACACTCACACACACACACACTGCATGCTCAAAACACACACACACACACTAACAAGCACATACACGCTTTCACACACTCACACTGCATGCAAATATACACACACACACACACACACTCACTAACAAACACACACACGCTCTCACACTGCATACACACACACTGCATGTTCAAAACACACACACACACACACACTAACAAACACATACACGCTCTCACACACTCACACTGCATGCTCAAAACACACACACACACACACACACACACAGGTTTGTTTTTGTGAAAAGTGGGGACTCTCCATAGGCGTAATGGTTTTTCTACTGTACAGACCGTATATTCTATTGCTCTACACCAACCCTACCCCTAAACCTACCCCTCACAGGAAACTTTGTGCTATTTCAGATTTTCAATACACTCCATTCTGTGTGATTTATAAGCGTTTTGAAAAGTGGGGACATGGGGTAATGTCCTGAAAAGTCACCTTCTCCTTGTAATACCTATGTTATACCCTTGTCATTATACAAATTCACAAAAACGCACACACTCACTCACACACACACACACACACACACACAAACACAGACACACACACAGCCAAAGTGTGTGTTCTGTGAAAACGTCCAAAAAACCGTGGATTGCATCCCGCTCAGGACAGAGAGGAACGCTGGGAATCATCTGCGAGCCGGACGAGTTTGAGCAGCCACATGAACACACGAGGATTTACTGACCAATGATCCCAATAACAGCTGGACAACGACAGGAAGTTACTAATTAAAGACACAAATGTGCTTGTTGCTGTGTTCTTATAACGTTTTTATTAATGTAAAAACTACATACGTGATGTGTGCTGTGAAAACGCCTCGGGAAACACGTCTGTGAATGTCATTACTGCACTAAAGGCCGACCCGCTGGGGGCGGAGCTACATTATGCAAATGAGTCTGATCTGAGGCCAGTGGTCTTTAATGCATGCAAATTTCAACCAAAATCAACGCAAGCCTCATGAGCTCACAGACTGAAGCAATCCGTAACACTCACAGCAACAGCAAACAATCTGATCAAAATCAAATGACACTTTCTCACGCCTGTCATCTGATCGATCACAGCGTCCTGCGGTCCAGTATTCCCGCACAAATGACACTAGACTGCATTTATGGTCAGCTGGCATGTGATTTTCAGGATGATGTAAGTATCAGAAAACAGACCCGTCTGAGGAGATCAGGAGTCCTGGTCTGATTCTGTCCGATCCACACAAACACAAACGCATGGACCGTGTCAGTCACGAGCCCAAAATAATGAGAATCAGCTTCAAATCATCTTTTAATGTGGATCTGTGTTTCTGAATTAAGCGCTCTGGCAGCCGGCGTGACCTTTGACCTGCGCTCGGAGAATCAGAGCGTCGCTAGCATGCTTTCTCTCTCCCAGCAGAGCGTCCTGATGAATGTGATGGCGCTCCTCTTCTGTTAATGACACTCAGTCAGAGAGAGAGGAACACAGATGCACGAGTGAATCTAGCAGGTCTCGTTTATGAGCGAGACACTCGATGACAATCTAGCTGCTTTCAGCGATATATTCAGGTCCAGAAATGCAGCACACTGTATCAGCACACTGCTGGCTGCTTAATGCATCATCTACACTCATAAAACACAGATCAACGTGCAGCAGTGAAAAAGCGACATTTATAGAAGCTGAAAGCATCAAATATTTAAAGCCCATCACCTTTCGTTCCTCTACATCTCTCTCTCTCTCTTTCATTAATGAGGAGCTTCTGAAATGGCCTTGATTACAGCAGCTCTGATCCGTTACAGTAACGCCGTGTCAGAACGAGACCAGAGACAGACGTGGATTTGACGGGTTTCTGTGATAGAGTCGCATGAGCTCAAACTTTAATGATGTCATTAAAACACCACTTCCTGTTCCTGTTCAACAGCACGCCGATATCGCTCATCTCTTTCTGCTGTTCATTTTACATCTTAGCTTTAGTCTCATAATAACCTCCCGCTCGCTCGCTCTCTCTGGAATGCAATGCCCACACATTATAACCACAATAACATCTATTTTAAATACATCTTAAACACAGCTTCTCTTACCTTGTGGTCATAAGGCTTGTACGAGTGGAAGAGGGCAGAGAGCTCTTTGGTTCTTTGTTTCTTCTGTGAAAGAGAAAAACAACCATACGTCAACGCTAATTAATTGAAGAGAACTTGTCAGTGAGCTCTGAAGGCCAAATCTAGTGACATGAAGACATCAGACAGTGGAACGAAGAACAAACACTTAAAGACCCCCGAGACCTCTGCGTTTCTCCCAGAAGTGCCTATAAAAGCTCATCCGTCCTTAATTTGTCATGAAATGCAAACGCTGATCACTGAGGAGATGTATGATAGCTTTTAATGCAGTCACGAGTTAAAGAAAGGCTAATTATGAGCGATTATGCAGCGTCTCGTTGAAGAGAAGTCATGTTTCACAGCCAGTGGTTATAACTCTATAATACACACATCACATACGTGCCTCATGAGTGATTTCACATCACGACACTGATGAGAGAGTACGGCTGTATAAACTGAAAAACAGTAAGTGATGTCTGAAAACAATTAAACAGAACAGAGAAACCAGCAGCACAAACACCAGAGATGCACAGTTAGACATTTTAGACTCTTAATGTTATGTTGAATAACCAATAGTTAAAATGTGCATGAATGTATAACTTAAGTACATGAAGCGCATCTTAAATACTAATCATTATTTCATTTAGGTTGGTGGGTTATTTTTACATTAGCTGTGCTAGAATAAACTGATTAAGTACTTCATGTCAGCTACACATTTATCTGTTTCACACTAGAGTTTGACATGCTTCATGTGACACCAGACATCATAACATTAGAACTTGCTGTCAATCCGTTCATTAAATCTGAATTTAAACATTCTCGCTGTGGTTTGTGACGTCTGTCGTAGCTGCTGATTCTCAAAAACAGGCCAGTATTTCATCGGTTCTTCAAAACGGAATTTATGTACAAATCAGTGAGGCGTGACTACATTTTTGACATTATTTCTGTTTTATCATAAACTAAAGTAAAGCACTGAATTGACAGTTCTGATAATAACAACATACAGTGGAAAAACGGCATATCTTCTTGGAAACGACAGAAATTATTCTGCATTCGGTGTCTAATCTGCCCAAAACCAAAAATCAGAACGGTCTCCAATATAACATAAAAGCCAGAAACATTTCAGCTCATGAGATCTGCAGACGCACAGTGCTGAAATCCACCTCCTGAAGCAGTGAGGTCTGATATACCAGATCACAGATGAACAGAGAACTCCAGAAATGAGCTCAGACCACCTAACAGCTCAGCAGAAGAGAATTCATGCCCACACCTGCCTAATGATCGCTGTCTGTGCCCTGTGACTCCATCTCTCTCCGTGTTTCTCCACATCATCTCAGCTAATCAGACCAGGGCCTTCTTGACACGGAGAGCGCAGAAGCTCAGGGTTACGAGCAGCTCCCCGCTGGATTAGCTCCATAACACCAGACTCCAGCCGCAGAGGAAGAGAACCTAGCAGCTACGATATTCACATTCATCTACTCAATCGATGGTGGAGTGATCTTTTCTCCTGCAGCACACCTTCTGGAGAGAACGGGAGGTTAGCGAGGTCAGAGATAACCAAGCTTCAGAGAATACGCTCGACCCTCCTCAAATCACACATCTTCATTCGGGGGAAAAATAGTAACGGAATTTGATCAAAAAAGATGAACCCCGGAGTGACCTTGAGAAACTCAATATTTCAGTCTGAGATTACACCGGCCCCAAAGCAGCAGGCCGTGGTGAAAATCATCTCGATAAGCCAAAGAACCGCTTTCCCCCTTTATTTGAAGTCGTCGCTCAGGCTCACAGATGACGTGCAAGAGCAAGATGGACAAAAGTCACTGCAGGTTTTCAATGGGTTTCCATTTGACTCGAGCAGATCTCAATGAGACAATCATATCTTGTGATGCTGTACAGCAGGGAATCAACACTTTTCCATACAGTTCCTCCTCCGCTGGGCCTCGCATGGACTCATGAACACAGCAGTCAGAGGCTTCTGTCAGAAGTGACTGAAGTTACAGCGAGACAGAAGGACAGTTCACTGGACCTCCGACAGGAATATGAGCTCTGCAGAGCGTGTTGGGAGTCGTTCTCGTTACACAACGTGTGTATCAGCCGCTGTGTGTCTATAAATACTCAACAGTATGAAGAAGAGCCGCTCCAGATCAGTGCTTGATCGTGTGCTGGACGTGCTCGTGTGCGGCTTGGCTTTGCACAAAGCGTGAAAACATCTCCGGCAGATGGAGATCATATAAAAGCATGCTGCTATTCATAAATCCAAACCGAACGCGCATCTGTCACCTCAACAACGATGAAGGATGACACCTCGTATACTGTCCATCTGCTCCACTCACAACACAAACACATCACATTTGTGTATTTGGCAGATGCTTTCATCGAAAGTGACTTACTGTGATAATGAAGCGAACTTCTGTTTGAAATGTCCGCCACTGCTTACTGTTCCACATACACTACTGTTCACACATTTGTTGTAGGCAAGATTTAACAGTAAAATGGTAATATTGTGAAATATTATTAGAATGTAAAACAGCTGTTTTCTATGTGAATATCTGTTAAACTGTAATTTATTTCTGTGACGCGCAGCTGTATTTTCAGCATCATTACGCCAGTCTTCAGTGTCACATGATCTTCAGAAATCATTCTAATATGCTGATTTGCTGCTCAATAAACATTTCTGATTATTATCAATGTTGAAAACAGTCGTGCTGCACAATATTTTTGTGGAAAACGTGATACATTTTATTTTTCAGGATTCACAGATGAATAGAAAGTTCAGAAGAACAGCATTTATTTGAAATAGAAATATTTTATAACATAAATATTTGTACTGTCACTTTTGATCAATTTAATTTGAAAGTATTTTTCAAAAACTTTGTAAGTGGTTTAAAACAGTGTAGGCAGTGAGCAGGACACTAATATTCTATTCTTAATTACAACGTGATAAACACGACCTTAACGACACGTCTCCATGTGCTGTTGTGTTCAGAGACGCTCTCCTCCACAGGAAGTGCAGTGATGTCACTGCCTGTTCCCATCATGCCTTGCATTCACAGTCAGTCTCACTGACCGCACGAGATCTCAGGATCTGTCGTGTCACCCACACCAATCCTGCTGACACGAGCCAGAAACGACTGACTGAGGGCAGATAACAAGCCAGCTGTAGATCTGGACACTTCTCCATGGTGACTGAGAACCGGCTAAATGATGGAAATGAAGAGTCAGTTTTGGCCCAAGTGTGAGCGACTCCGGCTTAGTTGTTGTTTTGTTCCAGTTTTCCCCATGAAGCTGGCATCGGTCGCTCCAGGCCTCGCCCATCTATCTTTTGTTTTAAGATGAATGTGTTTTCACATGTGCTGGGTATTCCTCACCGATCCCTGCGCAAAACCAGCAGAAGCGTTGAATCCAAATCCCCTTAACTCTGACTGGAGGACGCTGCCTAATTTCCCCTGGTTAAAGAGAGCCGCCGAGGCAGACGAGCTGTCACGGTAAACACCTGTCTGGCTGGTAAGAGCAGCATTCCAGGAGATCATTCTAATTTATCTCTGCTAACCCTTCCCTCACGCGGGAGTAATTATGCCAGTCTGGAGGCACACAGTTTTTCCAGCTCTGCCCGCGTGCCAGATCTGCTCGGCCTGAGCGACCGTCTTGACGCTGATAACGCGAGGCAATCCATTACGCTCACAGACCCATTCATCACGCGGCGGCGGCTGGGCCTCAGCTATGAGACAGGCTAAACGTGCTGAGAAACCAAAGCGCTTGGACAGCCCGACCCTTCGGCCCCAGACAGACATCTGGAAGTGTTATTAATGCACCGTCCCTCCAGAGCTGACCATCTCTGACGAGCCTGCTAGAGGGATGCAGAAGGTGTGCCAGGTGTGTCTGGGACGTCCCCGAAGACCATCCACTAAAGCTGCACGCCTTGACCCCGCTGTCGTGATGGGATCGGTTCCTCCATACACGAGCACCATGTGCACAAAAGCTCCATCACAAACGCCAAGACGAAAGGACAGTGAAAACACTCACATTGAATCAGAGGACGCTGATGCTCACGAGAGCCATACCAACCACTGATACACAAAGAACAAGGTGTGGATAGAAAACCCAGCACGAATCCCCCTCCTCTGATAGTTCCAGCTTCATTAGTCAGTATAATTGTTTCAGTGGGGTCTAATCGCTGAGAAACTCCATAAGGCCGTCACATCTGGGAGACGTCTGCCTACAGCTGCATTACATAACGAAGAGTAATCGGCAGGAAGATTCACATTTACCCGTCATCTGGAAGCATGTTAACAGGTAAAGGTGATTGACTGTGGGTCCTGGTACTGTTACCAGGTCGTGCTTCAATTATTCATTATCATTATCAGCAGTCTGTCATGGCCATCAGATGTGATATTATTAACAATAAACTCAAGCTGTCCTTTACAACATTTCAATAGTGTAATGGCTCACACTTTATTTTAAGGTACAATTCTCGCTATCAACAAACCATTAACTACAAATTTGGCCTCAAACTCCTAATTTGCTGCTCATTAATAGTTAGTAAGGTAGTTGTTAAGTTAAGGTATGGGGTAGGGTTAAGAATGTAGAATATGGTCATGCAGAATATGTGCTTTATAAGTACTAATAAACAGCCAATATGTTAATAATAGGCGTGCTAATAAGCAACTAGTTATTAGTGAGAATTGGTCCCTATACTGAAGTGTTACAGTGTAATGCAGCTGAAATTACGCAAGAATCCAAAAAGCCATTCACATGTTCGTACTGTAAACGTAGAGTATTTAACTCTTACACATCAGTCTAAAGCCAGTTTCATTATTCAACTATGAACAGCTAAATGAGCTGATAATACAAGTGCAAGATTTTCAAAAGAAAGAAAAACAAAACAAATATCAATCTGAGTATTTAGTCAGTAAGTCTAAGTGAGTGAACGAGTGGGAAAGAGAAATGCAACCAAGCAGCAGTATGAGACGTACATCAAGACACTGTATTCATCTAGACAGTCTGGTAACAACCTCACATTGTATGAAGATCCAAAGAAATGAAATGTGAGTAAGATAGAAAGCGTTGGGTTAAGCTGAAGGCATTTACAGAATCAAATGTTACCCCAGCATGAAAAAACCTTAAACAGATCTATAGTAAATAGACAATTCAGAAAATGTGTTGCAAACATGACTAATGTGATATTTTTCATGGAGGACGTGTAAAGCATGTCAGAATAAATAAGAAACACAAACTTGATTTATAATCTCATAAGATTAGGAGCACTCATGAAAACTAGCAATGATCAATTGCATTTACTGATTTATTCAATTTACTGAAACCTTTAAATTGACATGTTTTGCTTAATGATGTGTGCAGATCCTGTTCTCTGTTTGTCATAATAGACAGAACTGAGCACGAGAAGAACCGCTTGTTGACATCTCACCACGTGCGCTGGAACCTGCTCCATCTTGGCCGCTGGAGTCCCAGGTCGCGGGTAGAACTGGTTGATGAAGAGGCTGGGAAAGCGGTACTGCCTCACCAGCTCCATCGTCTGCTCAAAGTCCTCCTCCGTCTCACCTGGGAAACCGCAGATGATGTCTGTGGCAATAGTGATGCCTGGAACCCTACGAGAGACAGACACAGTGTGATGATGAAATAAACACAAGAAGTGTTACATAAAAAGCAGCTTTTTGCACGAGTAGCCTCACGAGAACAATCCTATACTGCATGAATTTAGAGCACTCAGTGTGAAAACGGTCTGTGCAACACAATGCAGTCACTGCAGCTAGTGAATGTGATTGTGTGTGTTCTCACACGTCTCTCAAGAACCTTATTAGCAGCCTCAATAACCATCGACTACCGGCCACCGCTCAGATTAAATTAGGATCTCTGCAAAGGAATCAGTTCATTGATTTCTTAGTGCATGCGTTATGTGATCATTGATCTTTAACCAACAGGAAACAAAACAACCAGGAAGCTGGATTCTGAGCGAGCGGCTCAGTGTGGTCAGTAATGTGTCAACTTTTGAAAACACAGCTGGCATTTATCAGCCAATCAAATGCATGAATCCTGAACAGGAAGAGCTCAGATGGTTTTAAACATTATGGGAAGTGCAAAAAAATATCTAGAAGAAAAACCTTAATATCTAGAAGAACAGGTTGAAAAAAAAAGAAACCGATGTGCAGAGTTTCTGTTCTTGACATCTGAAACACTCATGAGATATTGGTGCTTGATGGCCTGAACATGTGGAGGAAATGACTCAAATTACTGTGCCGTCAATGAATCATAACCACTGTATTTCCTGATATCTGCTAGATCTTCTTTCCTCATGATATTATTCCATTATCCAGCCACACCGCTTTCATAACTCTCACCTCCACACATATATTTATCTCCACTTATTGGCCTCGTCCACCATAATGCTAATTCTTAACTACACTGGGGTTCTCTTTATATTTCTGGCAGATAACTCAAACCTATTGATATAGCCCAAGCGTTGGCCTTCATTAATATTCACGAGGACCTGTAGGCATTAACGTGTCTGGCTCTTCCCAAAGGAAGAGTTACTGATGGGCACGGTGGAGGGGATCCAGGTGTTAGCAAGGCACGCTAATATGAATTCTGATGCTTTTCCCCCTTCCATCTCTCGTTTGTTTCAGCGACTCCATTTCAAACAATAGGCTTTAGTACCAGAGGAAATTCACCATCAGAAAAGCCTCCCCGAGCTCTGCCAGCAGCAACTTCTACAAACCCAAACACACGCCTCGACCCACAGCCAATATGATGGAAAACAGTCAGTTCTAGGATATGACCAACAGGGAGTCTGGTATCAGTGGAGCAGTGCTGGAAAGCATACACAATCATTCCATTACAAAGAGGATATTTGCCTGAGAATGATTAAAAAAACAACAACAGAACAAACAGAAGACCAACAAAATCAATGAGTAAACAGTCTCATACTGAACACTGTTATGCACTCGAGGATGCCTTAATCTGGTGAAGAAACGAGTTAAGGCTAGTGCTTGTTTAATCTGGTCTGATCTGCTCTTTCTGTCTTTCTTTTTCCACTGGTCATTTCTTTCCATCATGTGAATGAGTGGGGACACAAAAGCCTCATGTAGGTATCATGAGTGTGGACATCCACATCTTTCCGTGCCATGGCCTAACATGTACCGAAGGCATAGAGAGACGGCACTGATAAGTTCATTTCAAAATGGACAAAAAAGGAAACCTTCAACATGATGATTTTTGGCAAGGCACTCTTCTTGACATGAAACCTTTTGGGCATTGGGTCCATTTGGGTCTAATCAAATGGTCCTGATCCACTACTGGAACAAGTGCACACAGTCCTTCCTTAAGAAATAATTCTGTGTTAGTTCAGGACATAATTGATCTGAACATCTCAGGATGACACAACAGCAAATTAGAAGTGCATTAGAGGAACCAGAGGCTTCACGACTCCTCATCTTCCAGTCTCGAGTGAAGAAGCCTTTATAGTTCATCAGCAAGCACTGCACTAGAGAGCCAGCGTGACAGACTACTCCCTCTAAATCCATTATGTTTCCCAGCTCTTCAGCCTCTCCATCCTTCTGTGGAGAAAAACTGACTAAAGAAAAGAAGAAAGCGAATGACTGAACTGGATGCTCTAAAGCGAGCAGACTCTTTCGGCGTCTGCTATCCCACAATGGTTGCCGGTGTGTGCTGGCAGATGGAGGCCCTTTGATGCTTTGTTGGCTTGTTGGACATGATTGCACTCCACTCCGTTTTTGGGCTTATTAGAAAGCCTCACTCAGGGGTTACAGTCACATCCCACAGCAGCTCCCGTCCCTTGTATTCGCGCTGTTTAGTCAGTTACAGCAAAGCAAACGCCCCAGACCTGAACTACAAAACACTGACATGAAAGGCCAAGGTCTCGGCCTGGAGGAGATCCAGAAGTGCAAATGTTGCAAAGCAGTTAATGAGATGCATTGAAGGAATATAAATAGCAGCCGCCACAGGAACTGCTTTCACAATGACCGTCCTAGAAGCTTGAATAGTACATGTTGGCAAACAAACACAGTCTTGTTTGTTAATCAGCCACACAATCAGAAACGCACACACCAACCAAGCGGACCCAGATTGTTTGGCTATTTCATGTGAACCATGGTGCCAAAAGAGAATGGGAACATTTAATTGGAAACAAAGTAGCAAGAGTGACAAGTGGCACACTGTTTAAGAGTATGTGAGCATTAACAAGCATCTAAATGTCCAAAGGCCACACAAAACAAATGAGAAGTGCACAAATAATGGCTTTAGCACACGACAAAGGGCACAGTTCTCAGGAAGCAGAAATGCAACCGAGCAACCCCAGTTACAGAACCTTGACGCTCAGGTGAATCAAATGAAAAGAAACAGGAGACCCGAGACTCAGTCTCCAGCTCTGCTCCAGAATGGACAGTATTAGGAGCTTCATGAAGCTCAGAGAGGTCCCGCTATGTGTTTTGGGGTCAAAAGTTTCTCCTGTATCTCTCAGCCCATCAATCTCTTGTGCCAGAACCTTTTGGCCCCTTTTCATGCGGTGGATCCAATTAAGGTCTGGCATGAAGCTGGAAGAAGCCACGTGCTGAGCTCGTCCTCATGGCTGAAGTGCTGGGTCAATGGCAGGTCTTGCAAGAATAGATCAAGCAAGCTTTCTCAAAAACACTGCATCAGTTTCCTATAAATTCAGTAAAATCTTTCTACTGAGCAGTATGTACCTGTGTTGTGTTTATGTATTGAGGGTGCTGTGATTGAGAGCAGTGCAGATGGACCAGTCAGGATTCTAGATGGGACTATTGCATACTCTGTGGAGCTCAGGCTGAGACGGCCCGGCAGATTCCCCACTGAGAGTTGCTGTGCATCAGCTGGAATCAGACCTAATGAAGGGTGACCTGCCCATGTCACTCCTGACAGCACTACATCAAGTGCTTCGCATTCTGCATAGAATCTCAATCATACAATCAAGTAAGGAATGCTTAAAAATATGAAAATGATAAATGCAAAACGGGCCGTCAAACACTGCATGGATTTCATGGCCATTTACAGTATATAGTCCAGTCTTTTGTAAATTTTTCAATAATGCATATTCAAACTCCTTGGAGGGAAAATGTTCTTTTTTTCTTGAGATAGTGTAATGAATTCGAGTGCTTGAATAGAAGGCATCTCAGCCTGCATAAATCCAGATCCTAGTGTTGTCTTACGGTCACATATGCCACACGCTCTGACTGTCCACGAGAGCTTCATGTTAGATTGAGCCTGGACGTGGGAAATGCACATGAGCAGAGCTGGAACTTTCATAAAATTAATCTATTCCAGTGTACAGAAGAGACACGAGAGGTCCTTCAGCTAACTTCCCTTCAGGTAATGTGTGATGAGAGCAGGCTCATCTAAGAGCAAACAACAGAATTCACCATTCAAACACACACTGCCTTTCACTCCCTGTGTTTACACTTTATTCCTACCTGCACTTAAACTCGCTGCAGAACGTTTCCCAGCGGGGCTTAAATCCATTTAATTAAAAGCTACTGGATATCGTCAAACTTTGAATTAGATTGGCAAGTGTGGGTTTAGAAGGCTTTATGAGAAGAATTCACTCTCAGCAGTGAACTATTCTAATTTCTTTGTTTGCGGAGGCTCTGAATGTGTGGGGCGGTGTAAGATCCTTCTCCCGGCGTGAAGCTGCTTTCAGAGGTGTGTATTTACACAACAGATGTACGAGTGCGCTCGGGATGAAATGAAGGCGCAAACAACGGGACGGCCCGGCTAAAATAAAAGGAGTAGGGATAAGAGACAAGGCAATCTGTGAAGGTAAACATTTACTCATTCATTCAGCATAGCAGGAGCCGCTCCCCATCTGCGGGCCGCCAGCGTGCTCGTCTCTGCCCAGCGAGAGCGGAGCGGGCCGCATGTGAAGGGGAAATGTGAGCAGCCGGCACTGCTGTGGGTGGAGGAGGAAGAGTGTAGAGTAAGCAAGCGATCCGCCTGAAGAGCCTCCTCAGAGAGGGAAATAACCACGGGAATGTGCCATTCAATTCACAGAAATTAAACCTTTTCATTTCAGTCTCCTAGTGACAAGGAATTTAACATTTAGTAGTTTCTCTCTGAGTTTTTTATAGCTGATTCCTGAACAATGTTCTAATCAGACAATTTTACATCTTCATTTGTAAAGTAAAGAGGGTTTCTTCTGGCTGTCTGTTCCATGTTCGGTCTACAGCACACAGATATATTGATCTGACAGAGGAAGAGCAGAATTACACAGATCATTCACACACTTCAGAGGGAAAGTGAGTGCAGGATCTCCAGCCTGAAGGGTTGGATATGGCATATCACCTGCATAAAGCACACCAGCGCTCAGCTGTAAGTATGGGTGTTTCATACACATCTCACTGCTGAAGGCCTTGAGTTAAAATCCGAATTCAGCTCACTCCACATACATGATCATGAACGTTAGATGAAACGCTGAACATACAGTACATCACTCTCAGAGAACTGCAGCAGATGTGTGTAGGAGTGACGTTCTGATGGATCGTATTTATCTCACTCTGCTTATTACGAAAGGACACACACACACACACACACACACACACACTCATACACACACACACACACTCACATACACATACACACACACACACACACACACACACAAACGCCACTGATGAGAGATCAATTACAGAGAAGTGTCAGTGAGGAGCTGGCCTGCCTCATCATTTAGTTAG